>NC_092373.1:209839708-210002208 GCF_030028105.1 Mobula birostris
GACAAGTGGGTCACGGTTAGGAGGGGGAAGGGGAAAGGTCAGGTAATAGGGAGTACCCCGGTGGCTGTGCCCTTTAACAACAGGTACTCCCGTTTGAGTACTGTTGGGGGGGACAGCTTACCCGGGAGAAGCGACAGTGGCCGTGCCTCCGGCACAGAGTCCGGCCCTGTAGCTCAGAAGAGTAGGGAAAGGAAGAGGAGGGCAGTTGTGATAGGGGACTCGATAGTAAGGGGGTCAGATAGGCGATTCTGTGGACGCAGTCCAGAGACCCGGATGGTAGTTTACCTCCCTGGTGCCAGAGTCCGGGATATCTCTGATCGTGTCCAAGATATCCTGAAGTGGGAGGGTGAGGAGCCAGAGGTCGTGGTACATATAGGTACCAATGACATGGGTAGGAAAAGGGATGAGGTCCTGAAAGGAGAATATAGGGAGCTAGGAAGGGAGTTGAGAAAAAGGACCGCAAAGGTAGTAATCTCGGGATTACTGCCTGTGCCACGCGACAGTGAGAGTAGGAATGCGATGAGGTGGAGGATAAATGCGTGGCTGAGGGATTGGAGCAGGGGGCAGGGATTCAAGTTTTTGGATCATTGGGACCTCTTTTGGCGCAGGCGTGACCTGTACAAAAAGGACAGGTTGCACTTGAATCCTAGGGGGACCAATATCCTGGCAGGGAGATTAGCGGGGGCTACTGAGGTGACTTTAAACTAGAATGGTTGGGGGGTGGGAATCAAATTAAAGAGGCTAGGCGTGAGGAGGTTAGTTCACAACAGGGGGATGGGAACCAGTGCAGAGAGGCAGAGGGGTGTAAAGTGAGGGTAGAAACAAAAAGTACTATGGAGAAAAGTAAAAGTGGCAGGCCGACAAATCCAGGGAAAGCATTAAAAAGGGCCACTTTTCAGCATAATTGTATAAGGGCTAAGAGAGTTGTAAAAGAGCGCCTGAAGGCTTTGTGTGTCAATGCAAGGAGCATTCGTAATAAGGTGGATGAATTGAAAGTGCAGATTGTTATTAATGATTATGATATAGTTGGGATCACAGAGACATGGCTCCAGGGTGACCAGGGATGGGAGCTCAGCGTTCAGGGATATTCAATATTCAGGAGGGATAGACATGAAGGAAGGGGAGGTGGGGTGGCGTTGCTGGTTAAAGAAGAGATTAACACAATAGAAAGGAAGGACATAAGCCGGGAAGATGTGGAATCAATATGGGTAGAGCTGCGTAACACTAAGGGGCAGAAGACGCTGGTGGCAGTTGTGTACAGGCCACCTAACAGTAGTAGTGAGGTCGGAGATGGTATTAAACAGGAAATTAGAAATGTGTGCAACAAAGGAACAGCAGTTATAATGGGTGACTTCAATCTACATGTAGATTGGGTGAACCAAATTGGTAAAGGTGCTGCGGAAGAGGATTTCTTGGAATGTATGCGGGATGGTTTTTTGAACCAACATGTCGAGGAACCGACTAGAGAGCAGGCTATTCTGGACTGGGTTTTGAGCAATGAGGAAGGGTTAATTAGCAATCTTGTCGTGAGAGGCCCCTTGGGTAAGAGTGACCATAATATGGTGGAATTCTTCATTAAGATGGAGAGTGACATAGTTAATTCAGGAACAAAGGTTCTGAACTTAAAGAGGGGTAACTTTGAAGGTATGAGATGTGAATTAGCTAAGATAGACTGGCAAATGACACTTAAAGGATTGACGGTGGATATGCAATGGCAAGCATTTAAAGGTTGCATGGATGAACTGCAACAAAGGTTCATCCCAGTTTGGCAAAAGAATAAATCAAGGAAGGTAGTGCACCCGTGGCTGACAAGAGAAATTAGGGATAGTATCAATTCCAAAGAAGAAGCATACAAATTAGCCAGAGAAAGCGGCTCACCTGAGGACTGGGAGAAATTCAGAGTTCAGCAGAGGAGGACAAACGGCTTAATTAGAAAGGGGAAAAAAGATTATGAGAGAAAACTGGCAGGCAACATAAAAACGGACTGTAAAAGCTTTTATAGATATGTAAAAGGGAAAAGACTGGTAAAGACAAATGTAGGTCCCCTGCAGACAGAAACAGGTGAATTGATTATGGGGAGCAAGGACATGGCAGACCAATTGAATAATTACTTTGGTTCTGTCTTCACTAAGGAGGACATAAATAATCTTCCAGAAATAGTAGGGGACAGAGGGTCCAGTGAGATGGAGGAACTGAGCGAAATACATGTTAGTAGGGAAGTGGTGTTAGGTAAATTGAAGGGATTGAAGACAGATAAATCCACAGGGCCAGATGGTCTGCATCCCAGGGTGCTTAAGGAAGTAGCCCAAGAAATAGTGGATGCATTAGTGATAATTTTTCAAAACTCGTTAGATTCTGGACTAGTTCCAGAGGATTGGAGGGTGGCTAATGTAACTCCACTTTTTAAAAAAGGGAGAGAGAAACCGGGGAATTATAGACCGGTTAGCCTAATGTCGGTGGTGGGGAAACTGCTGGAGTCAGTTATCAAGGATGTGATAACAGCACATTTGGAAAGCGGTGAAATGATCGGACAAAGTCAGCATGGATTTGTGAAAGGAAAATCATGTCTGACGAATCTCATAGAATTTTTTGAGGATGTAACTAGTAGAGTGGTTAGGGGAGAACCAGTGGATGTGGTATATTTGGATTTTCAGAAGGCTTTTGACAAGGTCCCACACAGGAGATTAGTGTGCAAACTTGAAGCACACGGTATTGGGGGTAAGGTATTGGTGTGGGTGGAGAGTTGGTTAGCAGACAGGAAGCAAAGAGTGGGAATAAACGGGACCTTTTCAGAATGGCAGGCGGTGACTAGTGGGGTACCGCAAGGCTCAGTGCTGGGACCCCAGTTGTTTACAATATATATTAATGACTTGGATGAGGGAATTAAATGCAGCATCTCCAGGTCTGCGGATGACACGAAGCTGGGCAGCAGAGTTAGCTGTGAGGAGGATGCTGAGAGGATGCAGGGTGACTTGGATAGGTTGGGTGAGTGGGCAAATTCATGGCAGATGCAATTTAATGTGGATAAATGTGAAGTTATCCACTTTGGTGGTAAAAATAGGAAAACAGATTATTATCTGAATGGTGGCCGATTAGGAAAAGAGGAGGTGCAACGAGACCTGGGTGTCATTATACACCAGTCATTGAGAGTGGGCATGCAGGTACTGCAGGCGGTGAAAAAGGCGAATGGTATGCTGGCATTTATAGCGAGAGGATTTGAGTACAGGAGCAGGGAGGTACTACTGCAGTTGTACAAGGCCTTGGTGAGACCACACCTGGTGTATTGTGTGCAGTTTTGGTCCCCTAATCTGAGGAAAGACATCCTTGCCATCGAGGGAGTACAGAGAAGGTTCACCAGATTGATTCCTGGAATGGCAGGACTTTCATATGAATAAAGACTGGTTGAACTGGGCTTGTACTCGTTGGAATTTAGAAGATTGAGGGGGGATCTGATTGAAACGTATAAGATCCTAAAGGGATTGGACAGGCTAGATGCAGTAAGATTGTTCCCGATGTTGAGTAAGTCCAGAACGAGGGGTCACAGTTTGAGGATAGAGGGGAAGCCTTTTAGGACCGAGATTAGGAAAAACTTTTTCACACAGAGAGTGGTGAATCTGTGGAATTCTCTGCCACAGGAAACAGTTGAGGCCAGTTCATTGGCTATATTTAAGAGGGAGTTAGATATGGCCCTTGTGGCTACGGGGGTCAGGGGGTATGGAGGGAAGGCTGGGGCGGTGTTCTGAGTTGGATGATCAGCCATGATCATAATAAATGGCGGTGCAGGCTCGAAGGGCGGAATGGCCTACTCCTGCACCTATTTTCTATGTTTCTGTGTTTCCTCAAGTTAGGCCAATAATATTCCCTCATAATCCTGTGCACTGTGTTCTCAACTCCAAAATGTCCCCCTGAAGGCATCTTGTGGGCCAGGTTTAAAATTTCAGCCCTGGAAACCTTTGGAACCACTACCTGATGCACGATAGCCCAATCCTCACTGGCAGGCACAGTGGCTGGTCTCCACTTCCTCATCAACACCCCATCTTTAAGATAATATCCTACTGTCTGTTTCTGAATTTCCTCCTCGGAGAGAGCGGTCTCATATAAAACCACAATTTCAGGATCTTTACTCTGTTCCTCTACAAATTCCTTCCCCGATAAGGACAAGTATTTCCCTTCCTCCTTGTTCTCCTCAGCCTTACTACCTTCTAGATCCTGTTGGTACAGGGACGGTAGGAAAGTCTTGGATAAATCAACATTAGCATCAGCAGCCTTTTTGGACATGCTTCCGGTCACTGCGCATGCGGGATACACATCAGCATCTATGGGCGAGTCCTCAGCAGCAGCAGGCTCACTTGTGAGCTGAACTGCTGGGTGAACATACCCACCTTCAAGGTCATTACCGAGTAAGACATCATCATTGTCTATCGGTAGTTGAGATCGTACCCGTATTGTGACTGGTCTGGATGCCAGGTCGCATTCTAAAAGTATCTTATGCAAAGGCACAGCCTCAGACTAATTAGTCATTCCTTGACTAATACTAAATGGTAGAACCGGCTCCCTACTACGGCTGGGCACTGGAACCCCTTGCCGCATCATCTCCCTCTCAAGCTGTTTCTGCCTTTCTGCCTCTTGCCTCTGTTTGTCTGCCTCTATAGCCTCATGAACCCTCTGCCTTTCTGCTTCATCAGCCTCGAGCTGTTTTAATTTCAATTTCAATTGCAACTGAACCTCAGCCTCAGTAAGTACCTTACCTTCAGCAACTAACTCTAACACCTCCTCATCAAACTTTCCCTTAGCTATATAATGCGGGCTATTACCATCTGCATCTCAGCTTTCCTCATTTTAATGGTCACCTTTAGTCTGAACGTTTGGGCAATTGCAGCAGCACATCCCTTTTAGCATCATCCAGCGCCTCAGGGGTTGGTTCTGCCATAAACTTACTAACCTCAAACTCCATTTCTGCTGAAATTCCACACAAGCAAATCAAAAGGGATTTTCCCCAATCAATTCAAACAAGACCCCCAACCGATTTATTCATATCACGGACGCAGGCTCCAACTTTGCCACGTACCCCGTGACGGGTTAATGAACCAGCAGAAATGGAAAACACTTTGCAGTCCAGTATTGCTATTAAGTAATAGCATTTATTAGTAACTACGCAATACAGTAACATAAATGCAGTTATTATATACAAGTAAGTGTGGAAATATATGAAAACCAAGCTTCTTCAAGTCTAGGGGTAAATAGATAGTGTTACGTTGATTAGTAGATACTGGTTCGTGGTATTGAGTTGGGGGGGGAGATAGAGATAGAGATATTTCAGTCTTCAAGTGATTGACGCCATCGATCTTCCCGTTGTCCTCCGAATTCCTTCAGAAGTCACCGACTGTGACCACAACGAAGGGGACTGTTGTTCTGTGGAGGACTTATCAACCTAGGCTTGGCATAACGTGCAGGTTTGTGAATGCTCGGGATGGTGCCTGCCTGGAGTGATTCCATCTGGTTACTGAAGAGACAACAAAGAACTATGAATTTGCGACTGTCACTTGTTGGAAAGAGGGCGTTAAATGGGTTCTGGCCTAGAGCAGAGCCAATAATAATGTGTCAAAGTTCAATCAGATGTCCTACAATCAATGACACTAAAATGCAATGTTTGAAGTAGTAGCGAACGAGTAGAAAAGTGGACACTTCGAGTCTGCTATCAGCGATAACTCTCTCAAGCGACCTCCCATTACAAGAAAGAACCCCCATGCCAGGCGCTGTCTATGCAAATACTTTTGTATCTGATCCCTTAGGATATCTTCAAAAAACTTCCCCACTACTGATGTCGGTTTCATCGTACAATTTCGTGATGTATGTTTAGAGCTTTTTTTTTAAAAACAGTGGAGGAACACTGGATATTCTCCAATCTTCTGGTACTTCTCCTGTCACGAAGGGTGATTTAAATATCTCTGCTAGGGTCTGGCAATTTCTGAACTTGCATACTGTAGGCTACGACAGAACACCTTGTCAGACCATTGGGATATATCAATCCTGAATTCCAGGTTAGCACAAAACTCCTCTATAAAGGGTCCACAAATTCATGTCTCTTTGCCTCACCTCTCAACACACAAAGTTGCTGGTGAACGCAGCAGGCCAGGCAGCATCTCTAGGAAGAGGTACAATCGACGTTTCGGGCCGAGACCCTTCGTCTAGTCCCTTTTGATTTGCTTGTGTGGAATTTCAGCAGAAATGGAGTTTGAGGTTAGTAAGTTTATGGCAGAACCAACCCCTGAGGCGCTGGATGATGCTAAAAGGGATGTGCTGCTGCAATTGCCCAAACGTTCAGACGAAAGGTGACCATTAAAATGAGGAAAGCTGAGATGCAGATGGTAATAGCCCGCATTATATAGCTAAGGGAAAGTTTGATGAGGAGGTGTTAGAGTTAGTTGCTGAAGGTAAGGTACTTACTGAGGCTGAGGTTCAGTTGCAATTGAAATTGAAATTAAAACAGCTCGAGGCTGATGAAGCAGAAAGGCAGAGGGTTCATGAGGCTATAGAGGCAGACAAACAGAGGCAAGAGGCAGAAAGGCAGAAACAGCTTGAGAGGGAGATGATGCGGCAAGGGGTTCCAGTGCCCAGCCGTAGTAGGGAGCCGGTTCTACCATTTAGTATTAGTCAAGGAATGACTAATTAGTCTGAGGCTGTGCCTTTGCATAAGATACTTTTAGAATGCGACCTGGCATCCAGACCAGTCACAATACGGGTACGATCTCAACTACCGATAGACAATGATGATGTCTTACTCGGTAATGACCTTGAAGGTGGGTATGTTCACCCAGCAGTTCAGCTCACAAGTGAGCCTGCTGCTGCTGAGGACTCGCCCATAGATGCTGATGTGTATCCCGCATGCGCAGTGACCGGAAGCATGTCCAAAAAGGCTGCTGATGCTAATGTTGATTTATCCAAGACTTTCCTACCGTCCCTGTACCAACAGGATCTAGAAGGTAGTAAGGCTGAGGAGAACAAGGAGGAAGGGAAATACTTGTCCTTATCGGGGAAGGAATTTGTAGAGGAACAGAGTAAAGATCCTGAAATTGTGGTTTTATATGAGACCGCTCTCTCCGAGGAGGAAATTCAGAAACAGACAGTAGGATATTATCTTAAAGATGGGGTGTTGATGAGGAAGTGGAGACCAGCCACTGTGCCTGCCAGTGAGGATTGGGCTATCGTGCATCAGGTAGTGGTTCCAAAGGTTTCCAGGGCTGAAATTTTAAACCTGGCCCACAAGATGCCTTCAGGGGGACATTTTGGAGTTGAGAACACAGTGCACAGGATTATGAGGGAATATTATTGGCCTAACTTGAGGAAACACAGAAACATAGAAAATAGGTGCAGGAGTAGGCCATTCCGCCCTTCGAGCCTGCACCGCCATTTATTATGATCATGGCTGATCATCCAACTCAGAACACCGCCCCAGCCTTCCCTCCATACCCCCTGACCCCCGTAGCCACAAGGGCCATATCTAACTCCCTCTTAAATATAGCCAATGAACTGGCCTCAACTGTTTCCTGTGGCAGAGAATTCCACAGATTCACCACTCTCTGTGTGAAAAAGTTTTTCCTAATCTCGGTCCTAAAAGGCTTCCCCTCTATCCTCAAACTGTGACCCCTCGTTCTGGACTTACTCAACATCGGGAACAATCTTACTGCATCTAGCCTGTCCAATCCCTTTAGGATCTTATACGTTTCAATCAGATCCCCCCTCAATCTTCTAAATTCCAACGAGTACAAGCCCAGTTCAACCAGTCTTTATTCATATGAAAGTCCTGCCATTCCAGGAATCAATCTGGTGAACCTTCTCTGTACTCCCTCGATGGCAAGGATGTCTTTCCTCAGATTAGGGGACCAAAACTGCACACAATACACCAGGTGTGGTCTCACCAAGGCCTTGTACAACTGCAGTAGTACCTCCCTGCTCCTGTACTCAAATCCTCTCGCTATAAATGCCAGCATACCATTCGCCTTTTTCACCGCCTGCAGTACCTGCATGCCCACTCTCAATGACTGGTGTATAATGACACCCAGGTCTCGTTGCACCTCCTCTTTTCCTAATCGGCCACCATTCAGATAATAATCTGTTTTCCTATTTTTACCACCAAAGTGGATAACTTCACATTTATCCACATTAAATTGCATCTGCCATGAATTTGCCCACTCACCCAACCTATCCAAGTCACCCTGCATCCTCTCAGCATCCTCCTCACAGCTAACTCTGCTGCCCAGCTTCGTGTCATCCGCAGACCTGGAGATGCTGCATTTAATTCCCTCATCCAAGTCATTAATATATATTGTAAACAACTGGGGTCCCAGCACTGAGCCTTGCGGTACCCCACTAGTCACCGCCTGCCATTCTGAAAAGGTCCCGTTTATTCCCACTCTTTGCTTCCTGTCTGCTAACCAACTCTCCACCCACACCAATACCTTACCCCCAATACCGTGTGCTTCAAGTTTGCACACTAATCTCCTGTGTGGGACCTTGTCAAAAGCCTTCTGAAAATCCAAATATACCACATCCACTGGTTCTCCCCTAACCACTCTACTAGTTACATCCTCAAAAAATTCTATGAGATTCGTCAGACATGATTTTCCTTTCACAAATCCATGCTGACTTTGTCCGATCATTTCACCGCTTTCCAAATGTGCTGTTATCACATCCTTGATAACTGACTCCAGCAGTTTCCCCACCACCGACATTAGGCTAACCGGTCTATAATTCCCCGGTTTCTCTCTCCCTTTTTTAAAAAGTGGAGTTACATTAGCCACCCTCCAATCCTCTGGAACTAGTCCAGAATCTAACGAGTTTTGAAAAATTATCACTAATGCATCCACTATTTCTTGGGCTACTTCCTTAAGCACCCTGGGATGCAGACCATCTGGCCCTGTGGATTTATCTGTCTTCAATCCCTTCAATTTACCTAACACCACTTCCCTACTAACATGTATTTCGCTCAGTTCCTCCATCTCACTGGACCCTCTGTCCCCTACTATTTCTGGAAGATTATTTATGTCCTCCTTAGTGAAGACAGAACCAAAGTAATTATTCAATTGGTCTGCCATGTCCTTGCTCCCCATAATCAATTCACCTGTTTCTGTCTGCAGGGGACCTACATTTGTCTTTACCAGTCTTTTCCCTTTTACATATCTATAAAAGCTTTTACAGTCCGTTTTTATGTTGCCTGCCAGTTTTCTCTCATAATCTTTTTTCCCCTTTCTAATTAAGCCGTTTGTCCTCCTCTGCTGAACTCTGAATTTCTCCCAGTCCTCAGGTGAGCCGCTTTCTCTGGCTAATTTGTATGCTTCTTCTTTGGAATTGATACTATCCCTAATTTCTCTTGTCAGCCACGGGTGCACTACCTTCCTTGATTTATTCTTTTGCCAAACTGGGATGAACCTTTGTTGCAGTTCATCCATGCAACCTTTAAATGCTTGCCATTGCATATCCACCGTCAATCCTTTAAGTGTCATTTGCCAGTCTATCTTAGCTAATTCACATCTCATACCTTCAAAGTTACCCCTCTTTAAGTTCAGAACCTTTGTTCCTGAATTAACTATGTCACTCTCCATCTTAATGAAGAATTCCACCATATTATGGTCACTCTTACCCAAGGGGCCTCTCACGACAAGATTGCTAATTAACCCTTCCTCATTGCTCAAAACCCAGTCCAGAATAGCCTGCTCTCTAGTCGGTTCCTCGACATGTTGGTTCAAAAAACCATCCCGCATACATTCCAAGAAATCCTCTTCCGCAGCACCTTTACCAATTTGGTTCACCCAATCTACATGTAGATTGAAGTCACCCATTATAACTGCTGTTCCTTTGTTGCACACATTTCTAATTTCCTGTTTAATACCATCTCCGACCTCACTACTACTGTTAGGTGGCCTGTACACAACTGCCACCAGCGTCTTCTGCCCCTTAGTGTTACGCAGCTCTACCCATATTGATTCCACATCTTCCCGGCTTATGTCCTTCCTTTCTATTGTGTTAATCTCTTCTTTAACCAGCAACGCCACCCCACCTCCCCTTCCTTCATGTCTATCCCTCCTGAATATTGAATATCCCTGAACGCTGAGCTCCCATCCCTGGTCACCCTGGAGCCATGTCTCTGTGATCCCAACTATATCATAATCATTAATAACAATCTGCACTTTCAATTCATCCACCTTATTACGAATGCTCCTTGCATTGACACACAAAGCCTTCAGGCGCTCTTTTACAACTCTCTTAGCCCTTATACAATTATGCTGAAAAGTGGCCCTTTTTAATGCTTTCCCTGGATTTGTCGGCCTGCCACTTTTACTTTTCTCCATAGTACTTTTTGTTTCTACCCTCACTTTACACCCCTCTGCCTCTCTGCACTGGTTCCCATCCCCCTGTTGTGAACTAACCTCCTCACGCCTAGCCTCTTTAATTTGATTCCCACCCCCCAACCATTCTAGTTTAAAGTCACCTCAGTAGCCCCCGCTAATCTCCCTGCCAGGATATTGGTCCCCCTAGGATTCAAGTGCAACCTGTCCTTTTTGTACAGGTCACGCCTGCGCCAAAAGAGGTCCCAATGATCCAAAAACTTGAATCCCTGCCCCCTGCTCCAATCCCTCAGCCACGCATTTATCCTCCACCTCATCGCATTCCTACTCTCACTGTCGCGTGGCACAGGCAGTAATCCCGAGATTACTACCTTTGCGGTCCTTTTTCTCAACTCCCTTCCTAGCTCCCTATATTCTCCTTTCAGGACCTCATCCCTTTTCCTACCCATGTCATTGGTACCTATATGTACCACGACCTCTGGCTCCTCACCCTCCCACTTCAGGATATCTTGGACACGATCAGAGATATCCCGGACTCTGGCACCAGGGAGGTAAACTACCATCCGGGTCTCTGGACTGCGTCCACAGAATCGCCTATCTGACCCCCTTACTATCGAGTCCCCTATCACAACTGCCCTCCTCTTCCTTTCCCTACTCTTCTGAGCTACAGGGCCGGACTCTGTGCCGGAGGCACGGCCACTGTCGCTTCTCCCGGGTAAGCTGTCCCCCCCAACAGTACTCAAACGGGAGTACCTGTTGTTAAAGGGCACAGCCACCGGGGTACTCCCTATTACCTGACCTTTCCCCTTCCCCCTCCTAACCGTGACCCACTTGTCTGCCTCCCGTGGCCCTGGCATGACCACCTGCCTGCAACTCCTCTCTATCACCTCCTCACTCTCCCTGACCGGACGAAGGTCATCGAGCTGCAGCTCCAGTTCCGTAACACGGTCCCTTAGAAGCTGCATCTCGATGCACCTGGCGCAGATATGGATGTCCAGGAGGCTTGGAGACTCCAGGGCCTCCCACATCCGACACCGAGAACAGCAAACTGCCCTCACACTCATACTGCCCCTCTCCTGAAATAACAACAGAAAATGAATGCCAAACCTTCCTCGCCCGTTTCCGCCTAAGCCCGTTGAGCTGAAGCCCTTAAGTCTTCACTCTGCTCCCGGCTCACTCCGCAGCCCGCAAACTACGCTGCGTTGTCAATTACTGCAGAGGGTGTCATACGTGCCAGGTGGTGTGAACACCTAACCAGGCCATCCCAAAGGCACCACTTTGGCCAATACCTGCTTTCGGTGAACCTTTTTCTAGGCTCATAGTCGATTGCGTAGGCCTGTTGCCAAAGGCTGCTGCTGGTCATCAGGTCTTCTTAACAATTATGTGTGCTGCATCTAGGTTCCCTGAAGCCGTGTCTCTCAGAAACATTCAGGCCAAGACTGTGGTAAAGGCACTCAGCAACTTTTTCGCACTGATAGATTTACCTAAAGAAATTCAGTCTGACCAGGATAGTAACTTTACTTCAGGAACATTCCAGCAAATAGTTTCTGAGCTGGGGGCTAAACAGATTGTGTCATCTGCCTACCACCCAGAGTCTCAAGGGGCTTTGGAGTGTTTTCGTTCCACTTTAAAGACCATGATTAAAACCTACTGTTATGAGAATGATGGGGACTGGGATGAAGGAATACACTTATTACTTTTTGCTGTGAGAGACACCATTCAAGAGTCCCTGGGGTTCAGCCCGTTTGTGCTCATTTTCGGCCATAGGCCCAAAGGACCTTTGACCCTGCTCAGAGAGCAATAGTCTAACCCAAAAGTATGTGTCAGTGTGTTAGACTATATTTTAAAACTCCATGAAAGACTTAACGAGGCTTGTGACCTTGCCAAGAAGAATCTGAAAAACTCCCAAATTAAAATGAAACATTGGTTTGATAAGACAGTGAAGGAGCAGGTGTTTGAGGTTGGAAATAAAGTGCTGGTGCTATTCCCTCTTGTGACCAACCCCCTCCCTCCAAGCACAATTCCATGGACCACATAATTAAGAAAATTGATTCTTTGAATTATGTTATCGAAACTCCCAACAGAAGGAAGGCGACCCAACTGGCACACGCAAATATGCTGAAGCCCTATTATGATCCTGAGACGGTACCAGTAAGTACTGTTATGAAAACAAATGGGGTTGAGGAATTTGATAATGAGGTACAGGATCATTTTACCAAACTGAATATTGTATCAGCAAGACTTGAGAATTCCACTATTTTGAAAGACCTCACTGATAAGGTTTGTCATCTAGAGCCTGCACAGAGAGAGCAATTGCAAGAACTAATTAACAAGCATAAGGATTTATTACCTGACATTCCAAGACGGTGCACCGGTGCAGTGCATGATGTCATTATAAGTTCAGCCCAGCCCGTCAAGCAACATCCTTACAGAATGAACTTAGAGGAAAGCAAAATGGTTTAAAAAGGAATTGGCTACATGCTGAGAGCCAGTATCATTAGGCCCTCTACCTCAGACTGGGCATCGCCCTGCATCCTTGTCCCTAAGCCGGACGGTAGCATGAGATTCTGTACTAACTACAGGAAAATCAGTGCAATAACCAAGACAGATGCTTATCCCATCCCAAGAGTGGATGACTGTATTGATAGAGTAGGAAAAGCTAAATACCTTGCAAAGATTGACTTGTTAAAAGGATATTGATGTGGTCCTTTGACAGAGAGGGCTAAAGAGATATCAGCATTTGTGACACCATCTGGACTGTATGAGCACAATGTTTTACGCTTCAGGATGAAAAATGCTCCAGGGACATTTCAAAGTCAGGTTGAGCATCAACCTATTAACTCGGCCTCATAAAAACAAGAATAACACTGTTATGACGGCACCCTGATGACTCAACTGCCAAGTTAAGGACGATTCATCTTTTATGATCAAAACGTTAGGTTCTCCAACTCATGCTGGGAGACAGAGTCCTGAGAAGGGATTTGGGGCTACCTGGGAAGCATAAGTTGGCTGAACGCTGAGTCGCTTCGCCCAATGTAGTGGAGAGTCAGATGCTAAACGGACCAGTTTTCAGGGTGAAACCAGAGGATGGGAATGGGCCTGTCAAGATTCTCCATCGGAACCACCTTCTGCCTCTGGGACAAGAGGAGCAGGTTGACCCAGAGCCCGACCTGGAGCCTACACCTAGTAAGAGGATTCTATGGCGACGTGGAGCGACTTAAGGACAGATTATACTGGCCCCGTCTCTGAATTCAATACTGATCCGACAAAGGCCGGGGTGGTAGGAGGAGGAGCAGCGAAGGGGAAACCGTGATCTCCAACTTGTGCACAATAGACTGTTCCATTAAAATGGGCTCTTTCTTTTGCGTTTTCTTTACCAACCCTTGAGTCAAATTTAAAATTGTAAAGCTCAGTCTGTTATTTCATAGAAACCATAGAAAAACTACAGCACAGAAACAGGCCTTTTGGCCCTTCTTGGCTGTGCCGAAACATTTTCTGCCTAGTCCTACTAACCTGCACATGGACCATATCCCTCCATACACCTCCCATCCATGTATCTGTCCAATTTATTCTTAAATGTTAAAAAAGAATCCACATTTACCACCTCGTCTGGCAACTCATTCCATACTCCCACCACTCTCTGTGTGAAGAAGCCCCCGCTAATGTTCCCTTTAAACTTTTCCCCCCTTACCCTTAACCCATGTCCTCTGGTTTTTTTCTCCCCTTGCGTCAGTGGAAAAAGCCTGCTTACATTCACTCTATCTATACCCATCATAATTTTATATACTTCTATCAAATCTCCCCTCATTCTTCTACGCTCCAGGGAATAAAGTCCTAACCTATTCAACCTTTCTCTGTAACTGAGTTTCTCAAGTCCTGGCAACATCCTTGTAAACCTTCTCTGCACTCTTTCAACCTTATTCATATCCTTCCTGTAATTTGGTGATCAAAACTGAACACAATACTTCAGATCCGGCCTCACCAATGCCTCATACAACCTCATCATAACATTCCAGCTCTTATACTCAATACTTTGATTAATAAAGACCAATGTACCAAAAGCTCTCTTTACAACCCTATCTACTTGTGACGCCACTTTTAGGGAACTTTATATCTGTATTCCCAGATCCCTCTGTTCTACTGCACTCCTAAGTGCCTTACCATTAACCCTGTATGTTTTACCTTGGTTTGTCCTTCCAACGTGCAATACCTCACACTTGTCTGTATTAAACTCCATCTGCCATTTTTCAGCCCATTTTTCCAGCTGGTCCAAGTCCCCCTGCAGGCTCTGAAAACCTTCCTCACTGTCTACTACACCTCCAATCTTTGTATCATCAGCAAATTTGCTTATCCAATTTACCACATTATCATCCAGATCATTGATATAGATGACAAATAACAATGGACCCAGCACTGATCCCTGTGGCACACCACTAGTCACAGGCCTCCACTCAGAGAAGCAATTCTCTACTACCACTCTTTGGCTTCTTCCATTGAGCCAATGTCTAATCCAATTTACCACCTCTCCATGTATACCTAGCGACGGAATTTTCCTAACTAACCTCCCATGCGGGACCTTGTCAAAGGCCTTACTGAAGTCCATGTAGACAATATTCACTGCCTCCCCTTCATCCACTTTCTTGGTAACCTTCTCGAAAAACTACAATAGATTGGTCAAACATGACCTACCACGCACAACGCCATGGTATTCATTTGTATCAGGGAAACAAATCACGCAGCATCCACCCAAACAGGGGGTTTCGCGTGAGCTTACACCTCAATCTAACACGTTCGGCGGGGCCAGAGATGGTCTTCCCTGGACGTAGGTAGCCGAACGGAACCTGGGTGTTTCACTGTCATCTTCCTATTGCAGCGAGCTCACTCCCACCTGGATGATGATGGTGGCCTTCTGAGAATCACATTTTTAGAAATTTCTCCAGTGCCTTCAGTTCAGTCCAGCCATGTCACCTGCGCAAGAAGCTGCAAAGGATGGGTGTAGACAAATTCACTATCTCCTGGATCACTGCCTTCCTGACAGATAGATCCCAGTTTGTACCGTTGCATAGTTCTCTGCCTGAGCTGGAGGTGAGTGACACTGGAGCCCCACAAGGGACTGTCCTGTCTCCGTTTCTGTTCACACTGAACACCTCAGATTTTCAATGTGACTCTGAGTCTTGTCACTTGCAGAAGTTCCCTGATGACTCTGCGGTACTTGGGTGCATCAGAGACGGGCAGGAGTCGGATCAGAGAGGACTGGTGGACAGGATTGTGGAACAGGGAGGGAGGAATCACGTGATCCTGAATATGACCAAAACTAGGGAAAGGGTGATTGAAGTTAGGAGGAAGAGGACTGTGACGGGTCCTGTATACATTCTGGGAGAAGAAGTTGCGTTAGTGGAGGAGTACAAATTCTTGGGTTTCACCTCAGCAATAGACATGACTGGAAAACGAAAAATAAGACTGTTTACAAGAAGGGGATGAGCGGGCTCCATTTTCTAAGGAAGCCGAGATCCCTGAATGTGTGAGGCAGGATGTTGGAGATATTTTACCAGTCTGTTGTAGCCAGTGCAGTCTTCTTTGCGGCTTTATGTTGGGAGAACAGCATCGGTGCTGGTGATGCAAAAAGGTTGGAACCGTCGTTGGCCACAACTGGGTCTCTTTCGAGTTAGGTCACTAAACAAATGGTTATCCATTACAGACAATCTGGCAAATCCTCTCCTTGGCCTACTGCTTAGGCAGCGGAGCACCTTCTCAAAAAGACTCAGTCAGCACCGCTGTCACAAGGATTGTTACAGAAGATCTTTCCTATCAAATGTAATCACCATATACAACAGTTCATCTGCTAACCTGCCACCCACAGCTCTAATTTGCGAATTAAATTTGTCGACAACACGACATTGATTGGGCTCATCTCAAAAATAATGAGGTGGCCTACAAGGAAGAAGTCATCTGTCTGAAACAGTGGTGTCAAAAAAAAAACCTCTTCCTTCATGTCAAAAAAATCAAGGGAGCTGGTTGTCTATTACAAGAGGAATGGAGACGGGTTAACCCGTATTGACATCAATAGATCTGCAGTTGAGAGAGTAAACAGCTTTAAGTTCCTCAGGATTCTCATCACTGAGGAACTCAGGTAGTCTGTACACATCGGACGGTTGAGGAAGTTTGGGATGTGCCCCCAAATCCTTAGAACTTTCTACAGGGGCACAATTGAGAGCATCCTGACTGGCTGCATCACTGCCTGGTGTGGGAACTGTACCTCCATGAATCGCAGGATTCTGCATGGAGTGGTGCGGACAGCCCAGCGCATCTGTAGATGTGAACATCCCACTATTAAGGACATCTACAAAGACAGGTGTGTTAAAAGGGTCCGCAGGATCATTGGGCACCCAAGTCAGCACAATCACAATCTACTCTAGCTGCTACCATCAGGACAACGTTACCGCAGCATAAAAGCCAGAACCAACAGGCTCCGGGACAACTTCTTCAGCCAGGAATGAGACTACTTAACTCACACTGATCTGAGTATATTTCTATATTGCATTGACTGTTCTGTTCATTATAAATTATTATAAATTACTATGAATGCACATTGCACATTTAGACGGAGGCATAACATTTTTACTCCATATGTAGGTGAAGGATGTAAGAAATAAAGTCAACCTAATACATCTTTCTGCAACAGATGACAGTTCAATAGTCTCTGCAATATTGTTTCATGCATCACCAGTTTCATACACCCGCATGGTGTGTTGCCTCCCAGGTGCCAGGGTACGGGATGTCTCAGATCGGGTCCAGAATATTCTGAAGGGGGAGGGTGAGCAGCCAGTTGTCTTGGTACATATTGGTAACAATGACATAGATAGGACAAAGGAGGAGGTCCTGAAGAGAAATTTCCAGGAGTTAGGAAGGAAGCTGAGAAGCAGGACCTCCAGGGTAGTAATCTCGGGATTGCTACGTGCCAAGTGCTAGCGAGGGCAAGGATAGTAGGATCAGGTAGATGAATGCGTGGCTGAGAGACTGGGGCAGGGGACAGGGCTTCAGATTCTTGGATAATTGGGATCTCTTCTGGGGGAAGTATGACCTGTTCAAAAAGGACAGGTTACACCTGAACCCGAAGGGGACCAATATCCTGGCGGGAAAGTTTAATAGAACTGTTAGGGACGGTTTAAACTAATTTGGCAGGGGGATGGGAAATGGAATGACAGAGCGGAGGAAGGGGAAAACAGAAATAAATGTAAGATAGTGAGCAGTAAAGATGTCAGGAAAGACAGGCAGGTGATGGGGCAAATTTGTCGCCATTGGGATGAGATGCAGTGCAATCAAGTTGAAGTGAAACCAAAGCGAAAAGTATCAAATACTGGTCTTAAGGTGTTATATTTAAATGCACGCAGCATAAGGAATAAGGTGGATGATCTTGTCGTACAGCTACAGATTGGCAGGTATGATATTATGGCCATCACTGAGACGTGGCTAAAGGATGCATGTCTCTGGGAGCTGAATGTTCAAGGATACACGGTGTATCGGAAGGATAGGAAGGTAAGCAGAGGGGGAGGCGTGGCCTTATTGGTAGGAAATGATATTAATTCATTAGAAAGAGGTGATATAGGACCAGAAGGTGCAGAATCTTTATGGGTTGAGCCAAGAAATAGCAGGGGTAAAAGGACCCTGATGACAGTTATTTATAGGCCTCCAAACAGCTGCAGGGATGTGGACTACAAAATACAACTGGAAATAGAAAAGGTCTGTCAGAAGGGCAGTGTTATGATAATTGTGGGGGATTTAAAATGCGAGTGGATTGGGAAAATGAGGTCGGCACTGGATCTCAAGAGAGAGAATTTGTAGAATCTCTGTGAGATGGCTTTTTAGAACAGTTTGTTGTTGAGCCCGCTAGGGGATGGGCTGTACTGGATTGGGTATTGTGTAATGAACCGGGGGTGATCAGAGAGATTGCGGTGAAGGAACACTTAGGAGGCAGTGATCGTAACATGATTGAGTTCACCGTGAAATTTGAAAAAGAGAAGCTGAGATCTGATGTGTCGGTATTTCAGTGGAGTAAAGGAAATTACAGTGGCATGATAGAGGAACTGGCCAAAGTTGACTGGAAAGGGACACTGGCGGGAAAGACAGCAGAGCAGCAGTAACTGGAGTTTATGTGAGAAATGAGGAAGGTGCAAGACAGGTACATTCCAAAAAAAAAAATTCGAGTGGAAAAAGGATGCAACCGTGGTTGACAAGAGAAGTCAAAGCCAAAGTTAAAGCAAAGGAGGGGGCATACAAGGAAGCAAAAAATTAGTGGGAAGACAGAGGATTGGGAAGTTTTTAAAACCTTACGAAAGGAAACCAAGAAGGCCATTAAGAGGGAAATGATTAACTATGAAATGAAGCTAGCAAATGATATCAAAGAGGATACTAAAAGCTTTTTCAAGTATATAAAGAGTAAAAGACAGGTGAGAGTAGATAGAGGACCGATAGAAAATGATGCTGGAGAAATTGTAATGGGAGATAATGAGATGGCAGAGGAACTGAACGAGTATTTTGCATCAGTCTTCACTGAGGAAGACATCAGCAGTATACCGGACACTCAGGGGTGGCAGGGAAGAGAAGCGTGCACAGTCACAATTACGACAGAGAAAGTACTCAGGAAGCTGAATAGTCTAAAGGTACATAAATCTCCCGGACCAGATGGAATGCACCCTTGTGTTCTGAAGGAAGTAGCTGTGGAGATTGCGGAGGCATTAGCGATGATCTTTCAAAAGTCGATAGATTCTGGCATGGTTCCGGAGGACTGGTAGATTGCAAATGTCACTCCACTCTTTAAGAAGGGGGCAAGGAAGCAAAAGGGAAATTATAGACCTGTTCGCTTGATATTGGTGGTTGGGAAGTTGTTGTAGTCGATTGTCAAGGATGAGGTTACGGAGTACCTGGAGGCATATGACAAGATAGGTAGAACTCAGCATGGATTCCTTAAAGGAAAATCCTGCTTGACAAACCTATTACAATTTTTTGAGGAAATTACAAGTAGGCTAGACAAGGGAGATGCAATGGATGTTGTATATTTGGATTTTCAGAGGGCCTTTGACAAGGTGCCACACAAGGCTACTTAATAAGATAAGAGCCCATGGAATTACGGGAAAGTTACATACATGGATAGAGCATTGGCTGATTGGCAGGAAACAGAGAGTGGGAATAAAGGGATCCTATTCTGTTTGGCTGCCGGTTACCAGTGGTGTTCCACAGGGGTCCGTGTTGGGGCCACTTCTTTTTACATTGTACATCAACGATTTGGATTATGGAATAGATGGCTTTGTGGCTAAGTTTGCTGACGATACGAAGATAGGTGGAGGGGCCAGTAGTGCTGAGGAAACGGAGAGTCTGCAGAGAAACTTGGATAGATTGGAAGAATGGGCAGAGAAGTGGCAAATGAAGTACAATGTTGGAAAGTGTATGGTTATGCACTTTGGCAGAAAAAATAAATGGGCAAATTATTATTTAAATTGGGGAAAGAATTCAAAGTTCGGACATGCAACGGGACTTCGTACAGGATACCCCTAAAGTTAACCTCCAGGTTGAGTCAGTGGTGAAGAAGGAGAATGCAATGTTGGCATTCATTTCTAGCGGATTAGAGTATAGGAGCAGGGAGGTGATGCTGAGGCTCTATAAGGCGCTGGTGAGACCTCACTTGGAGTACTGTGGGCAGTTGTGGTCTCCTTATTTAAGAATGGATGTGCTGACGTTGGAGAGGGTACAGAGAAGATTCACTAGAATGATTCCGGGAATGAGAGGGCTAACATATGAGGAACGTTTGTCTGCTCATGGATTGTATTTTTTGGAGTTTAGAAGATTGAGGGGAGACCTCATAGAAACATTTCAAATGTTGAAAGGCATGGACAGAGTGGATGCAGCAAAGTTGTTTCCCATAATGGGGGAGTCTAGTATGAGAGGGCATGACTTAAGGATTGAAGGGCACCCAATCAGAACAGAAATGCGAAGAAATTTTTTTAGTCAGAGGGTGGTGAATCTATGGAATTTGTTGCCACGGGCATCAGTGGAGGCCAAGTGATTGGGTGTATTCAAGGCAGAGATTGATAGGTATCTGAGTAGCCAGGGCATCAAAGGTTATGGTGAGAAGGCGGGGGAGTGGGATTAAATGGGAGAATGGATCAGCTCATGACAAAATGGCGGAGCAGACTCGATGGGCCGAATGGCCAACTTCTGCTCCTTTGTCATTTGGTCTTATTATTACTATCTCTAGCAACACACATCAAAGTTGCTGGTGAATGCAGCAGGCCAGGCAGCATCTCTAGGAAGAGGTACAGTCGACGTTTCAGGCCGAGACCCTTCGTGAGGACTAACTGAAGGAAGAGTTAGTAAGAGATTTTATCCGCTCAGGAGATCTCCCATCCACTGCTACCAACCTTATAGCTCCCACACCTCGCACTTCCTGTTTCTACCTCCTACCCAAGATCCACAAACCTGCCTGTCCTGGCAGACCTATTGTCTCAGCTTGCTCCTGCCCCACCGAACTCGTTTCTGCATACCTCCACACGGTTTTATCCTCCCTTGTTGAATCCCTTCCTACCTATCTTCATGACACTTCTCACGCTCTTAAACTTTTCGATGATTTTAAGTTCCCTGGCCCCCACTGCTTTATTTTCACCACAGATGTCCAGTCCCTATATACTTCCATTCCCCCATCAGGAAGGTCTCAAAGCTCTCTGATTCCTTTTGGATTCCAGACCTAATCAGTTCCCCTCTACCACCACTCTGCTCCGTCTAGCGGAATTTGTCCTTACTCCTAATAATTTCTCCTTTGGCTCCTCCCACTTCCTCCAAAATAAAGGTGTAGCTATGGGCACCCGTATGGGTCCTAGGTATGCCTGTCTTTTTGTTGGCTTTGTGGAACAATCTATGTTCCAAACCTATTCTGGTATCTGTCCCCCACTTTTCCTTCGCTACATTGACGACTGTATTGGCACTGCTTCCTGCACGCATGCTGAGCTCGTTGACTTTATTAACTTTGCCTCCAACTTTCACCCTGCCCTCAAGTTTACCTGGTCCATTTCCGACACCTCCCTCCCCTTTCTTGATCTTTCTGTCTCTGTCTCTGGAGACAGCTTATCCACTGATGTCTACTATAAGCCTACTGACTCTCACAGCTATCTGGACTATTCTTCTTCTCACCCTGTCTCTTGCAAAACTGCCATCCCCTTCTCGCAATTCCTCCGTCCCCGCCGCATCTGCTCTCAGGATGAGACTTTTCATTCCAGGACGAGGGAGATGTCCTCCTTTTTTAAAGAAAGGGGCTTCCCTTCCTCCACTATCAACTCTGCTCTTAAACGCATCTCCCCCATTTCACGTACATCTGCTCTCACTCCATTCTCCCGCCACAACACTAGGAATAGGGTCCCCCTGGTCCTCACCTACCACCCCACCAGCCTCCGGGTCCAACATATTATTCTCCGTAACTTCCGCCACCTCCAACGGGATCCCACCACTAAGCACATCTTTCCCTACCCCCCTCTCTCTGCTTTCCACAGGGATCGCTCCCTACGCGACTCCCTTGTCCATTCGCCCCTCCCCCATCCCTCCCCACTGACCTCCCTCCTGGCACTTATCCTTGTAAGCAGAACAAGTGCTACACATGCCCTTACACTTCCTCCCTTACCACCATTCAGGGCCCCAGACAGTCCTTCCAGGTGAGGCGACACTTCACCTGTAGTCGGCTGGGGTGATATACTGCGTCCGGTGCTCCCAATGTGGCCTCCTATATATTGGCGAGACCCGACGCAGATTGGGAGACGACTTTGCTGAACACCTATGCTCTGTCCGCCAGAGAAAGCAGGATCTCCCAGTGGCCACACATTTTAATTCCACATCCTATTATCATTCTGACATGTCTATCCACGGCCTCCTCTATTGTAAAGATGAAGCCACACTCAGGTTGGAGGAACAACACCTTATATTCCGTTTGGGTAGCCTCCAACCTGATGGCATGAACATCGACTTCTCTAACTTCCGCTAATGCCCCACCTCCCCCTCGTATCCCAATCCGTTATTTATTTTTATACACACCTTTTTCTCCCTCTGTCCCTCTGACTATACCCCTTGCCCATCCTCTGGGCTTCCCTCCCCACATTGTCTTTCTCCCCGGACCTCCTGTCCCATGATCCTCTCATATCCCCTTTGCCAATCACCTGTCCAGCTCTTGGCTCCATCCCTCCCCCTCCTGTCTTCTCCTATCATTTTGGATCTCTCCCTCCCCCTCCCACTTTCAAATCTCTTACTAACTCTTCCTTCAATTAGTCCTGACGAAGGGTCTCGGCCCGAAACGGCGACTGTACCTCTTCCTAGAGATGCTGCCTGGCCTGCTGCGTTCACCAGCAACTTTAATGTGTGTTGCTTGAATTTCCAGCATCTGCAGAATTCCTGTTGTTATTATTATCTCTATTTTTAGTAAAGTCTGCACACTGCTATGTGTGATTTTAAATATTGCTGCTGTAACGAAAGCATTTCCCACTCGGAATCAATAAGGTATTTATTATTATTATTCTCCAGCCCTCCCTCTCTTTCACCAATCAACTTCACAGCTCTTGACTTTACTCCTCCTCCTCTCCCGTTTTCACCCATCACCTCATCTCCCCCCACATTCTGACTCCCTCCCTTCCTTTCCAGTCCTGAAGAAGGGTCTCGGTCTGAAACGCCGCCTGTTCACTCCTCTCCATAGTTGCTGTCCGCCCCCCTGAGTTTCTCCAGCATTTTCAGCGCGTTGCTTTAGATTTCCGCATCTGCAGATTTTCTCCGGTTTAAACCAACGCGCATGCGTAGTCGTCGTGACCAATCCCGAATAGCGCGCATGCGCTGAGTGGACGAGAGGCTCGCAACGACCGAAAGCAGGTAAGAGCGGATTCCGGGCGCAACTTAATTACCGGCGTCTGAAACGCGACCGAAGGACAATTACTGTGATTTCCAGCCTCACCGGTGCTGCACCCTCCGACATTCCTAGTCCTTTCCCTCTCTCTCAGCCCCACGATCCGTACCCGGTCCCCAGGAAGCTTTTGATTCATTGGCGCCGCCGCCAGTTCTGCGGCGCATGCGCATTCCTGGATCTTTCGATGGCGGACAGGGAGGGTTCTCTTCACGAGGGCTTCTGGGTAAAGAGGCAGCCAGGGGCGATAGTACCGGCGTTGTCCCATACAGTCGAAGAAAGTGCAAGCGGATGTACCTCCCAAGCGCTGCGAGCTCCAGCTATGTAAATCCGAGGATTATGAACTGGGAACAAAAATATAGCTTCCAGTTAATATCGGGTGAAGAGTTTACCTTCCAGCCTGTGAAAATGTCAATTAGTGCTGTATAGAAATAAATCCTTCCGTCAGATTTAGTTCTGGGTAAATAACGACATGAAACACCGTTGTTATCGATGACTTCACATCACAAACTGCACACTGCAATGAGAATAACTACTGCCCTCCCCATCATAGTCATTGGCATTGCCATTGATGGGTTCATCATTGTCAATCAGCTGTGGGGAGGGGAACCCAGTAATTAGAAAATCTCCAGGATCAGACATGTAGTAACAAGTTCTCTTTGTAGTGTTGTGGAACATGACTAGAACTTGAAATAATATCAAAGGACAGAGACAAATTGAGCCAAGTCACGGGTTGATTGAAGTCAGAAATAGCCCATTCTCATAACACAACAGGAAAACAGTCAGAGAATTTGATAGTCAGAATGTCTGATCCTTGCCTTGTTAGAAGATGAGTGCATATAGAACCATAGAAATCTACAATATATTACAGGCCATTCGGCCCACAATGTTGTGCCATCCATGTAACCTATTCTGGAAACTGCCTCGGATTTCCCAACTGCATTGCACTCTGCTTTTCTAAGCTCCGTGTACACATTTACATAAAAGTTGCTGGTGAACGCAACACCTTATATTCCATGTGAGTAGCCTGCAACCTGCTGGCTTGAACATTGACTTCTGAAACTTCCGTTAATGCCCCACCTCCCCGTCGTACCCCATCTGTTATTTATGTATTTACATACACACATTATTTTTCTCTCTCTACTTTTTCTCCTTCTGTCCCTCTCACTATACCACTTGCCCATTCTCTGGGCTTTCCCCTCCTCCCCCTTTTCTTTCTCCCTGGGCCTCCTTTTCTATGACCCTCTCATATCCCTTTTGCCAGTCAACTGTCCAACTCTTGGCTCCATCCCTCCCCTCCTGTCCTCTCCTATCCTTCAGTTAGTCCTGACGAAGGGTCTCGGCCCGAAATATCAACTGTACCTTTTCCTAGAGATGCTGCCTGACCTGCTGCATTCACCAGCAGCTTTTATGTGTGTTGCCTGAAATTCCAGCATCTGCAGAGTTCTCGTGTTTGTCATAGTCATAGTCATACTTTATTGATCCCGGGAGAAATTGGTTTTCATTACAGTTGCACCATAAATAATAAATAGTAATAGAACCATAAATAGTTAAATAGTAATATGTAAATTATGCCAGTAAATTATGAAATAAGTCCAGGACCAGCCTATTGGCTCAAGGTGTCTGACCCTTCAAGGGAGGAGTTGTAAAGTTTGATGGCCACAGGCAGGAATGACTTCATATGACGCTCTGTGCTGCATCTCGGCGGAATGAGGCTCTGGCTGAATGTACTCCTGTGCCCACCCAGTACATTATGTAGTGGATGGGAGACATTGACCAAGATGGCATGCAACTTAGACAGCATCCTCTTTTCAGACACCACCATGAGAGAGTCCCGTTCCATCCCCACAATATCACTGGTCTTACAAATGAGTTTGTTGATTCTGTTGGTGTCTGCTACCCTGCGCCTGCTGCCCCAGCACACAACAGCAAACATGATAGCACTGGCCACCACAAACTCATAGAACATCCTCAGCATTGTCCGGTAGATGTTAAAGGACCTCAGTCTCCTCAGGAAATAGAGACAGCTCTGACCCTTCTTGTAGACAGCCTCAGTGTTCTTTGACCAGTCCAGTTTATCGTCAATTCGTATCCCCAGGTATTTGTAATCCTCCATCATGTCCACACTGACCCCCTGGATGGAAACAGGGGTTACTGGTACCTTAGCTCTCCCCAGGTCTACCACCAGCTCCTTAGTCATTTTCACATTAAGCTGCAGATAATTCTGCTCACACCATGTGACAAAGTTTCCTACCGTAGCCCTGTACTCAGCCTCATCTCCCTTGCTGATGCATCCAACTATGGCAGAGTCATCTGAAAACTTCTGAAGTTGACAAGACTTTGTGCAGTAGTTGAAGTCCGAGGTGTAAATGGTGTAGAGAAAGGGAGACAAGACAGTCCCCTGTGGAGCCCCAGTGCTGCTGATCGCTCTGTCGGACACACAGTGTTGCAAGCACACGTACTCTGGTCTGCCAGTCAGGTAATCAAGAATCCATGATACCAGGGAAGCATCCACCTGCATCGCTGTCAGCTTCTCCCCCAGCAGTTTGAGTGCATATTTAAGAGTCTGTCAAAAGACTCTATGGTATCTGCCTCTACCATCATCGCTGGCAATGTATTCCATGCACCTACTAGTCTCTGTGTGAAAAACCTACCTCTGACATCCCCTTTGACCCTACTTCCAAGCCCCTTAAAACTATGCCCCTCATGTTTGCCAATTCAGCCCTCAGAAAAAGCCTCTGGCTATCCACACGATCAATACCTTTCATCATCTTATACACATCTATCAGGTCATCTTCAGTCGCTCCAAAGATCACTCAACCTATTCTCATAAGGCATGTTGTCCAATCCATGCAACATCTTTGTAAGTCTCCTCTGCACTCTTTCTATAGTATCCACATCCTTCCTGTAATGAGGTAACTGAATACTCTAAGTGGGGTATAGATAGGGCCTTATATAGCTGTAACATTACCTCACCACTCTTGAACTCAGTTCCATGGTTGATGAAGGCCTTTTTAACAACAATGTCAATCAGCGCTGCAGCTTTGAGTGTAAAATTGACATGGACCCCAAGATCTCGCTCATCCTGCACACTGCCAAGAGTCCTAACATAATATTGTATTCTGTCTTCAAATCTGATGTTCCGAAATAAACCACAGCACACTTATCTGGGTTGAACTCCATCTGCCAGTTCTGCATCCTATCGATGTCCTGCTGTAACCTCTGGACAACTGTCCAGACTATTCACAACACCCTCAACTTTTGTATCATCAGCAAACTTACTAACCGCTCCCCCCCCCCCCACTTCCTCATCAAGATCATTTAAAAAATCACGAAGAGAAGGAGTCTCAGAACGCACCGCTGCGGAACCTCACTTGAGGAACCTTATCAAAAGTCTTACTGAAAGTCATGTACACTGCATCCAGTGCTCTACCTTCATCAGTGTGTTTTGTTACATCTTCAAAGAATTCAGTCAGGTTCATAAGGCACAATCTGCCCTAGACAGAATCATGCTGACTATCCCACATCAGATTATGCTTCTCCAAATGCTCATAAATACTGCATCTTATGAGCTTCTCCAACAACTCGCCCTCCACTGAAGTAAGAACCACTGGTCTGTAATTTCCTGAATTATCTCTACTCCGTCTCTTGAAAAGGGAACAATGTCTTCTAATCCTCTGGTACGTTTCCTCTCCCTGTTGATGCGCAAAGATCATCGCCAGAGGCTCAGCAATTTCCTCCCTCATTTCCCACAGTAGCCTAGGATATATCTCCAGTTGAGTACCCCCAAATTGAGTTGAAATTGTAAAATTGTGATGCCAAAGCTCACATTGAGAGGAGATCATGCAGAAACATGTAAAATTAAATAGCAGAGCAGGCTCGACGGGCCAGATGGCCGACTCCTGCTCCTATTTCTTATGTTCTTATGTTCTCACCACAGACTAAAATCTCTCTTGAAATATTGTCCTTCACCCATTGATGTCTTTTGCAAATATTTTCACAGGTTTGAAATGGCAGAACACTTGTGTATGAGAATCTCAAACATAAAAACACATCAGTTTTGCTGACGTGACTCTGTCTGGATATTTAAGGAGTGACCAGATATTTTCTCGCAACACCAACACATCTTTTGTTGATCCTTGGAGGGGAAGAAGTATCTCATTCCAGCTGGTAATGTATTCTGTCTCTGAAATGAAGCTTTCTGTTTTAACTCAGTGAAATCCACTGGAGCTGGGAGCTGAGAACACACCAGCATTTGTTCACTGGAGATCAGTTCTTCAACTGCATTGACTGTACAAGGGATTCAAACGTCTGACTTTCTGAATTGCCAGAGAATTGATTGCAGTGAGATATCATTCCCCTTCTCTCAGTGTGGGAAGGGATTCACTCACGGGCTACCCACAGACACACCAGTGAGTTCACCGTGGGGAGAGGCCATTCACCCGCTCTGTGTGAGGGAGGGGAACCACTCGGTCATCCAGTCTGAAGATACCTCAGCAAGTTCACAGCATAGTGAGATGCTCCACCTGTTCTGCAAGCAGGAAGCCATTCTGCTATTGATGCTAAAGATATATCAGAAAATTCACCAGTGAGAGGACATCGACCTGCTCGGATGGTGGGAAGCCATTCATGCACTCAACCACACCACAGTGACACCAGCGACTTCACACCGGGAAGAAGCCATTCACCTGTCTGAATGTGGGAAAGGGTTCACTCAATCATCTCATCTGAATGAACATCAGCGAGTCCACACTGAAAAGATGCCGTTCACCTGCTCAGACTGTGGGAAGGGATTCACTCAGTCAAATCAACTGCTACAACATCAGTTAGTTCACACTGGAGAGAAGCCATTCACCTGCTCAGACTGTGGGAAGGGATTCACTCAGTCGTCCAACCTACAGAGACACCAGCGACTTCACACTGGGGAGAAGCCATTCACATGCTCTGAATGTGGGAAAGGATTCACCCAGTCATCGCAACTGAAGAACCATCAGCGAGTTCACACTGGGGAGAAGCCGTTCACTTGCTCTGAATGTGGGAAGAGATTCACTCAGTCGTCCAACCTACAGAGTCACCAGCAAGTTCACACTGGGGAGAAGCCTTTCACATGCTCAGAATGTGGGAAAGGATTCACCCAGTCATCTCGACTGAAGGAGCATCAGCGAGTTCACACTGGGGAGAAGCCGTTCACCTGCGCTGAATGTGGGAAGGGATTTGCTCGGTCATCTGAACTGAAGTTACATCAGCGAGTGCACACAGGGGAGAGGCCTGTCACCTGCCCAGACTGTGGAAAGGGATTCACTCACTCGTCCAACCTACTGAGTCACCAGCGAGTTCACACTGGGGAGAAGCCGTTCACTTGCTCTGAATGTGGGAAGAGATTCACTCAGTCAGCTCAACTGAAGGATCATCAGCGAGTCCACACTGGGGAGAGGCCGTTCACCTGCTCAGAATGTGGGAAGAGATTCACTCGCTTGTCCACATTACATAGGCACCAGCGAGTTCACACCGGGGAGAGGCCATTCACCTGCTCAGACTGTGGGAAAGAATTCATTCAGTCAAATCACCTGCTACAACATCAGCGAATCCACACTGGGGAGAAGCCATTCACTTGCTTTGAATGTGGGAAGGTATTTGCTTGGTCATCTGAACTGAAGATACATCAGCGAGTTCACACTGGGGAGAGGCCATTCACCTGCTCAGACTGTGGAAAGGGATTCACTCAGTCATCCAGCCTACAGAGTCACCAGCGAATTCACACTGGGGAGAAGCCATTCACCTGCTCAGACTGTGGGAAGAGATTCACTCGCTCGTCCAATCTACAGAGTCACCAGCGAGTTCACACTGGGGAGAAGCCATTCACCTGCTCAGACTGTGGGAAGGGATTCACTCGCTCGTCCACCCTACAGAGTCACCAGCGAATTCACACTGGGGAGAAGCCATTCACCTGCTCTGAATGTGGGAAGGGATTCACTTGGCAATCTCAACTGAAGGAGCATCAGCCAGTCCACACTGGGGAGAGGCCGTTCACCTGCTCTGAATGTGGGAAGGGATTTGCTCGGTCATCTGATCTGAAGTTACATCAGCGGGTTCACACTAGGGAGAGGCCATTCACCTGCTCAGACTGTGGAAAGGGATTCACTGACTCGTCCAACCTACACAGACACCAGCGAGTTCACACTGGGGAGAAGCCTTTCATATGCTCTGAATGTGCAAAGGGATTCACCCAGTCATCCAAACTTGTGAGGCACTACCGAATTCACACCAGGGAGAAACTGTTCTCCTGCTCAGATTGTTGGAAGGAATTCACTCAGTCATCTGACATTAAAATACATCAGCGAATTCACACTGGGGGATGCCACTCACCTGTTCTGAATGTAGGAAAGGATTCACTCAGACATCCCAAATAAGACTATAAGATATAGGAGGCCATTCGGCCTTTCGAGTCTGCTCCGCTATTCAGTCATGGGCTGAAATCCAGGGAATGCAGCCCAAGAGCTGCCAGACACTTCTCGTACGGTAACCCTTTCTTTCCTGGAATCCTGGACTCATTCTTGTGAATCCTTTCTGAACCCTCTCCAAAGTCAGTATATCCTTTCTAAAATAAGGAGCCCAAAACTGCACACAATACTCCAAGTGTTGTCTCACCAGAGCCTTATAAAGCCTCAACATCACATCCCTGCTCTTATATTCTATACCTCTAGAAATGAATGCCAACATTGCATTCGCCTTCTTCACCACCGACTCAATCTACAGGTTAGCATTTAAGGTATCCTGCACAAGAACCTCCAAGTTCCTTTGCATCTCTGCATTTTGAATTCTCTCCCACTATAAATAATCGTCTGTCTGTTTATTTCTTCCACCAAAGTGCATGAACACACACTTTCCAACATTGTACTTCATTGGCTAGTTCTTTGCCCATTCCCCTAATCTATCTAAATCTCTCTGCGGGCTCTTTGTTTCCTCAGCACTACCCGCTCCTCCACTTATCTTTGTATCATCAGCAAATTTAGCCACAAATCCATTAATCCCATAGTCAAAATCATTGACATACAGCGTAAAAAGCAGTGTTCCAAACACCGACCGCTGTGGAACTCTGGCAGCCAGCCAGAGTAGGATCCCATTAATCCCACTCTGTTTTCTGTTGATCAGCCAATGCTCCACCCATGCTAGTAACTTCCCTGTAATTCCATGGGCTCTTATCTTGCTAAGCAGCCTCATGTGCAGCGCCTTGTCAAAGGCCTTCTGAAAATCCAAGTACACCACATCAACGGCATCTCCTTTGTCTACCCTGCTTGTAATTTCCTCAAAGAATTGCCGTAGATTAGTCAGGCAGGATTTTTTTGTTAGGCTTTGGCCTACCTTGTCATGTGCCTCCCGGTACTTCATAATCTCGTCCCAAACAATCGATCCCAACAACTTCCCACCACGGATGTCAGGCTAACAGGTCTATAGTTTCCTTTCTGCTGCCTCCCACCCTTCTTACGTAGTGGAGTAACATTTGCAATTTTCCAGTCATCCAGTACAATGCCAGAATCTGTCAATTCTTGAAGGATTGTTGTTAATGCCTCCACAACCTCTCCAGCTATTTCCTTCAGAACCGGAGGGTGCATTCCATCAGGTCCGGGAGATTTATCCACTTTCAGACCATTCAGCTTCCTGAGCAACTTCTCAGTCGTAATTTTTACTGCACATACTTCACTTCCCTGGCACTCTTGAATGTCCGCTATACTGTAGATGTCTTCCACTGTGAAGACTGATGCAAAATACGCATTCAGTTCCTCGGCCATCTCTGTGTCTCTCATTACAATATCTCCAGCATCGTTTTCTATTGTTCCTATGTCTACCCTCAACTGTTTTTTTACCTCTTATATACTTAAAAATGATTTTAGGATCTTCTTTGACATTAGTCACTAGCTTCCTTTCGTAATCCATCTGTTCCTTCCCAATGACCTTCTTAGTTTCCTTCTGCAAGTTTTTAAAATCTTCCCAATTATATCTTCCCACTAGCTTTGGCTTCCTTGTTGCCCTCTCCTTTGCTTTTACTTTGGCTCTGACTTCACTTGTCAGCCACAGTAGTGTCCTCCTTCCATTCGAAAATTCCTTCTTGTTTAGAACATACATATCTGTCTTGCACTTCCCACGTTTTTCGCAGAAACTCCAGCCATTGCTGCTCTGCTGTCCTTCCCGCAAGTGTCCCTTTCCAGTCAACTTTGGCCAGTTCCTCTCTCATGCCATTGTAATTTCCGTTATTCCACTGAAATACCAAACATTGGAATTTAGTTTCTCCTTCAGAAATTTTAGAGTGAACTCAATCATGTTGTGATCACTGTTCCCCAAGCGTTCCTTAACCTTAAATTCTCTTATCACCTCTGGATCATTGCACAACACCCAATTCAGGGCAACCGATCTGCTAGTGGGCTCAACACAAGCTGTTCTAAAAAGCCATCCCTTAGACATTTTACAAACACTCTCTCTTGACGTCCAGTACTGACCTGGTTTTCCCAATCCACTTTCATGTTAAAATCCCCACGTTTATCATGACTTTGCCCTTCCGACACGCCTCTTCTATCTGCTGCTGTAATTTGCAATCCACATCCGGACTGCAGTTTGGAGACCTGTTTACAGCTGCCATTAGGGTCCTTTTACCCTTGCCATTTCTTACCTCCAACCATAGAGACTCTACACCTTCTGATCCTCTATCATCACTTTCTAATGATGCAATATTATTTCTTATACAGAGGGTCACACCACCCCCTCTGCCTACTAACCTATCTTTCTGATACACCATATAACCTTGGATGTTCAGCTCCCAATGGCAGCCATTCTTTAACCAAGTTTCAGAAATATCCAGAACAGCATACTTGCCAATCTGTAGCTGAATTTCAAGATCATCCATTTTATTTCTTATGCTGTGTGCATTCAAGTATATCACTTTCAGTCCAGTTTTGAATGAACATCAGTGTGTAAACAGTGGGGAGAAACTGTACAACTGCTCAGACTGCGGGAAGGAATTCACTCAGTCATCGCAATTGAATGAACATCATGAGTGTGCACTGAGTAGAAACCCTGTTCTTCTCTTCTGACTGGGAATGAATTCACACTTACATCTCGCCTGCCTACACACCAGACTTTTCAGCAGTGAGAGGACGTTGACCTGCTCAGACTGTGGGAAGGCATTCACACACTTATCCACACTGCAGAGACAGTGGTGCGTTCAAACTGTGGTGAGGGAGGTGATGTGCTCTGAACGTGGGATGGGTTTCAATCAGTCATTCATCCTTGTGTCACCCTACTGAGCTTTGACCCATCGCTAAGCGGAGAGATCAGAAGCTTGAGAGGACGAAATTCACTCGGGTTCGCCAGTCGAGTATTAAAGGCAGTGGTTCAGGGCAGGTTATTTTTGAGCTTTCAGCAGTGGCCAATCAGCATTCAGGATGGACTATCAAAAATATATTAATGTTAGGCAGGAGCAAGTGGCGCGGTCATTGTTGGAGTGGACAGAGTTGGAGCGGAGACGTTGAGACTTCAGCGAGGAGAGAATTCAGTCAGAGAAGGCAAAATCATCATGGAGCTAGAATTTTTATCTGAACGTTTGCTTAGTTAGAACAGTGGAGATGCCAGGCAGGAGAGTGGAAAGGCAAACAACAGGAATTCTGCAGATGCTGGAAATTCAAGCAACTTTGATGTGTGTTGTTAGGAGAGTGGAAAGCTTCTCTTGCGGGATGTGGGAATGCAGAGGACCCTCCTGGTTAACTGCAGCTGTGAGAAGGGCATCCAGCTGCAGATCCGAACAATCCACATTAACGAGATGGAGCTGGAACTGCGTGAACTCCAGATCATTTGGGAGGCTGCAGGGGTGATAGTTAGGACATATAGAGAGGCAGTTGCAACCAAGGTGCACGACACAGGAAACTGGATGACAGTTGGGAAGGGGAAAGGGGGAAACTGCGAGTGCAGTGTACCCCTGTATCCATCCCCCTGAACAACACATATATCACTTTAGGTACTGTTGGAGACGGTGGGATGACCAAGGAAAGGAAAGTCACAGTAGTAGGGTCTCTGGCGCTTAGTCTGGCTCTGAGACTGAGAAGGGAAGGGTAGGAAGAGGCGAGCTGTGGTCGTAAGTGATTCGTTAGTTAAAGGAACTGAATGGATCTTCTGTGGGTGGGAATGAGGTTCCAGGATGGTATGTTGTCTCCCGTGTGCTGGGGTTTGGGACATTTCGGGTCGAGCGCACAGCATTCCTCAGGAGGGTGAACAGTGAAAGTCGTGGTCCATCTGGGTACCAATGATATGGGCTGGTAGAGTAACGAGGTTCTGCAAAGGGAGTGAGGTGCTAAGTTAAAGAGCAGCTCGTCCACGGCTGTGATCTCAGGTCTGTCATCTGTGCCACGTGTAAGGAATAGGAAGAATATACAGTTTAACATATGGCTAAGTAGTTGGTGCAGGAGGGAGGGCATAAGATTATTGGATCATTAGAACCCTCAAGGATTGCTGTATGCACAGGAGTATGAGTGTGTTGGGGGAGAGGGGACATCATTGATGGAGGGTGAAGTGGGCAGGCAGGTCTCTCTCACACACAAACACATGCAGTGGAGTGTGAGGGTGGGCAGTGAAAAGGGAAAAGGAGAATGAGGAGGATGGAGTTAGGGCTCCTTCACAAAGCCCCAAACTCACCCAACACTCCCCCTCTGGAATTGGTACCATTCTCTACCCTAGTTTGGGGGTGAGCATTGAGCTGCTTTGCCAACAAGAACATTAATTGTTCAGTCGCAGCTAGTTAACACACTTTGATAATAAACCTATGTTGAACTTGAATATTGAAGTGTGTTGTTTGAGAAACATGTACTGAAGAGAAATGGTCTCAGTGAAGGTCTGAGAGTGGAAAACGAACCGATGTTCAGCCCCACTGCTTCATGCCAGCCAAGAACCCCCGTCTGAGTGTGTCCCATCTCTCTGTGCTTGACACGTCTCACTCTAAAGTTTCCTCTTTCTGTACCATTTACAGTGTCTTTTATTTTCCTTTTCAACCCCATTCTCCTCCCTTCTCCCCATAACCTTTGATGTCTTTACTAATCAATCACCGATCAAGCTCTGTTTTAAATAAACCTGATGACTTGGCTTCTGAGCCATCTGTGGCAATGAATTCCACAGGTCCCTCATTTCTCTAAATGTATGCTCTGTGATATTAGACATTTTGACCCAGAAGGTTAAAACTGGCAGCTATCTACTCTATCTATATCTCTTGTAATCTGATCAAGCTCTATCAGCTCACCCTGAGCCTCCTCCACTGCAGAGAAAACAGCCCGAGTTTGTCCGAGCTCTCCTTACACAGTAGCTCGTGCCTCTAATCCAGACAACAACCTTTTCACTTTGTCTTCTTACCAACAATTAACTCAGAGTGTAGCAATCATAAGAGCATTTGTTTTTACTTGCAGCAAGGGAAGACTAGCACTGCACAAGAGCTGGTATTAGCTGTTGTCCAAAAAAAAACAAGCCAGTACACTTACTCCTTCAGACACAAGTCAAGGAACAGGGTGCATACTTTTTTTTTGCTGAATCAGCTTATTTGGCATTTTTCCAGTAACACAGCCACGGGTCTGTGGTCAAGTGCACAGGTAACGTCAGCATCATGTTGCACGATAATTATTAGCAAAGTACTCTGATACAATACAGGTTCCAGCTTGTTGCAGACAAAAACACCATTTTGGTACGACAAGTGAAGTACATTTCCACAGTGGTGGAGAAGTATTCTTACACTCCTTGCCCTCCGTGAAAAGCCTTCCAACCCGACACCTCTCCCCATTTCTGTTAACAGCCCCGATCCTTGCAGCTGTCACCATCTGTGAAAACACTTCTAACCCTACACCCATCACCATTGTGTAAACCGGCCTGACCCCTACGCCACTCTCCATCCATGTCAAACCCTCCAGCATCCACCCAGGCGCATTCAGGTGACCTGAGAAAGACACCAACCGTGGCAGGCGCCATGACTCACAGGACACAGTCACGCTCGCTGACTTTTAAAACAAAGCAACTACCAATTTGCATGGTGATCTTCACTAAACCCCTTCCTGCCTTTACCGTCCTCCCGCTTTCCACAACGATTCCATTCATCCCTTCCCGCTGATCTCCCTTGAACATATCCTAGCAAGCGAGGGAAGTTCTACACTTTCCTATTTGCTTACCTCCCATAGCCACTTCTTGATCACAAACAGTCCTTCCAGATGAGGCAACACTTCACCTGAGGGTCTGTCAGGTTGATCTACTGTATCTGATGCTCCCAGTGCAGCCGCCTGTACATCAATGAGACCCAATGTAGATCGGGAGTCCACTTTGTCAAGTACATTCGGTCTGTTCCACTTGTAAGCAAAAGCGCCAGGAGGGAGATCAACGTGGAGGGATTGATGGAGAAGGGAGTCGCGTCAGGTGCGATCCCTGCGGAAAGCAGAAGATAAAGGGGTGGGTGGAGGGAATAATGTGTTTGGTGGTAGAATCCCGTTGGAGGTGGCGGAGGTTTCGGACAAGAGGAACCCTATCCTTAGTATGTTAGATGGAATACTGGGTAAGAGCAGACGTGCGTGAAATGGAAATATGCGGTTGGAGGCTGCGTTGATAGTGGAGGATGGGAAGCCCCCGTCTTTGATAAAGAAGGAGATCTCCTTCGTTCTAGAATTGAAAGCCTCATCCTGAGAGCAGATGCTGTGGACACGGATTAATTGAGTGAACGGGATGGCGTGTTTTCAAGCAGCAGGGTGGGACGAGGTTTCATCTAGGTAGCTGCTAGAGTCCGTGGGTTTGCAATGGACATAGGTGGATCAGCTGTCTCCGGAGATAGGGACAGTCAGATGGAGAAAGTGAAGGGAAATGTCGGAAATGGACTTCTAAGCGGAGTTTTGCATCCTATCGATGTCCCACTGTAAACTCTAACAGCCCTCCACACTATCCACTACACCCGAAACATTTCTCTCATCAGCAAATTCACTGACCCATCCCTCCACTTCCTTATTCATGTCATTGATCAACGTCACAAAGAGAAGTGGTCCCAGAACAGATCCCTGAGCCACACCCCTGGTCACTGATCTCCATGCAGAATATGACCCACCTACAACTACTCGTTGCTTCCTGTGGGCAAGCCAGTTCTGGATCTGCACAGCCAAGCCCCTTGGATCCCATGCCTACTTCCTTTCTCAATAAGACTTGCATGGGGTACCTTATGAAATGCCTTGCTGAAATCCATATACATAACATCTACTGCTCTATATTGATCAATGTGTTTCATCACATCCTCAAACAATTCAATCTGGCTCATAAGGCAAAACCATGCGAAGTCTTTCTAATCATATTATGCCACTCAGGATCATCTCCATCAACGTACCAACCACAGAAGTAAGACTCAGTGCTTTATAATTTCCTGGGCTATCTCTACTCCCTTTCTTGAATAGGCGAACAACATCTCCAACCCTCCAATCCTCAGGAACCTCTCTCGTCCCATTTATGATGCAAATATCATCGCCAGACGCTCAGTAATCTCCTCCCTCGCCTCCCACAGTAGCCTGGGGTATATCTTGTCTGGTTCCGGTGACCTATCCAACTTGATGCTTCCCAGCACATCCTCTTTCTTAATGTCTATGATCTCAAGCTTTTCAGTGCTGTAAGTCATCCCTACAATTACTACGATCCTTTTCCATAGTGGAGAGAAGGAGGATGAGAGGAGACATGATAGAGGTGTACAAGATAATAAGAGGAATAGATAGAGTGGATAGCCAGCGCCTCTTCTCCAGGGCACCACTGCTCAATACAAGAGGACATGGCTTTAAGGTAAGGGGTGGGAAGTTCAAGGGGGATATTGGAGGAAGGTTTTTTTACTCAGAGAGTGGTTGGTGTGTGGAATGCACTGCCTGAGTCAGTGGTGGAGGCAGACACACTAGTGAAGTTTAAGAGACTACTAGACAGGTATATGGAGGAATCTAAGGTGGGGGCTTATATGGGAGGCAGGGTTTGAGGGACGGCACAACATTGTGGGCTGAAGGCCTGTACTGTGCTGTACTATTCTATGTTCTATGAATACTGAAGCAAAATATTCAATAAGTACGTCCGCTATCTCTTTTGTTCCATACACCTTTTTCCACTGTCACTCTTCATTGGTCCTCTTCTCTCATATCTTATTATCTTGCTCTTCACATTCTTGTAGAATGCCTTGGGGTTTTCCTTAATCCTGCTCTCCAAGGCCTTCTCATAGCCTCGTAAGGCTCTCCTAATTTCATTCTTAATCTCCTTCCTGCTAGCCTTATAATTTTGTCAATCTCTAGCATTACCTAGTTTTTTGAACCCTTTGTAAGCTTTTCGTTTCTTCCTGACTAGATTTTAGGCAGACTTTGTGCACCATGATTCCTGTTCCCTACCATCCTTTCCCTGTCTCATTGGAACGCACCTATGCAGAACGCCACGCAAATATCACCAGAGAACCTCTGTTCCCCAAATTATGCTTCCAAGTTCCTGCCAGATAGCTTCATATTTCCGCTCATACCAATTACATGCTTTCTTAACTTGTCTGTTCCTATCCCTCCTCAATGATATGGTAAAGGAGATAGAATTTGGATTACTATCTCCAAAATGCTCTCTCACTGAGAGACCTGACACCTGACCAGGTACATTTCCCAATACCAGATCAAATACAGTCTCTTCTCTTGTAGGCTTATCTACATATTGTGTCAGGAAACATTCCTGAACGCATGTAACAAACTCCACTACATTTAAATCCTTTGCACTCGGGAGATGCCAATCAATATTGGGGAAATTAAGAATCTTCCATCACGACAACCCTGTTATATTGCACCCCTGTTATTATTGTTTTGTATGAATTTAAGAAGGCTATTATTAATGCAGGTCGGACGTCTCCAGGAAGGGATGATATATGTGTTTGTATGACCAGACATATAAAAGGGTAAATACGATAGGTGGAGTGGACTTTGGCTTTCAAGAGATATTGAGGCCCTAGTTATGAAGGGAAAAAATACGGAGGTGCATAGCAGGTATAGACAGGTAGCAACATATGAAATGCAAGAGAACACTTAAGAAAGAAACTAGAGGTCTAAAAGAAGACACAAGGTTCCCATAGCAGACAAGGTAAACGATAATCCGATGCGATTCTATAGATAGGTTAAGAACAAAATAATTACAGAATGATAATCCATGGGTGGAGATGGGGGTGATTTTAATTTTCTTTTTTGCAATGTATTTACTCATTTACTCAGAAGGCTGACTCAGAGTTGGTAGACGTGAGACAATAGAGCAGCCCGGTCACTGGCCCTACAGTATACAGGTTACAGGCAAGGAAGTGTTGCTGTCATCAGGCAAATTAGAGTGGATAAATCCACAGGACCTGACAAGGTGTTTACTCAAACCCTGTGGAAGGCTAGTGAGAAATTGTGGGAGCCCTAGCAGAGATATTTCAAAGTTCACAGTAAATTTATTCTGAAAGTACTTACATGTTATGATATACAAAACTGAGACTCATTTTGTTATGGGCATACTCATCAAATCTATAGAATAGTAACTATAATGGATCAAAGAAAGATCAATCAGAGTACAAAAGACATCAAACCGTGTAAATGCAAATATAAATAAATAGCAATAAATAACGAGAGATGAGATGATGAGATAGAGAGTCCTTCTTGTGGGGAAGTGAAGTTCAGTGTCGGTGTTATCTTTTAACCAAGAACCTGATCGTTGAGGATACTAACTGTTCTTGAACCTGGTGGTCTGAGTCCTAAAGTTCTTGTACCTTCTACTTGATGGCTCCAGCAGGACTTGGGTAATGGGGATTTCTATTGCTTTATGCTGCTTTTTCCTGCTATAGTGTTTCATGTAGATGTGCTCAATGGCTGGGAGTGCTTTACCTGTGATGTACTGGGTCAACTCCGCTAATATTTGTATAAACTTCCCTTCAAAGTCATTGGTGTTTCCATATCAGGCTGTGTTGCAGCCAGTTAATATACTCACCACTGCACATCTGTGGAAGTCCTTGGCAGCGGGTGAGGTGCCGAACGATTGGAGGATAGCTAATGTTATTCCATTATTTAAGAAAGGCTCTAAAGTAAGCTGGAACATTATCGGCCGGTTATACTGACATCAGTAGAGGGTAATTTATTGGGTGGCATTCTCAGCAACCGAATATATAAGTACAGTGGATTCTGGGCAATGGGCCATCGGTTAATCAGGGTACCTGCTTGTCTGGGACAACTCTTAAAGAACGGAAGATAATCAAGAAAATGGCTGGGAATTCCTTGGTCTATTTTGGGACACTGCCACTCAATTGGGACAGAAGACGGATAACGGACAGTTTCTAACTAGCGTCAGTCATGTGCCCTTTTGTGGCCGTCAGAAACGACACCGTGCACAGATCAAGCAGTTTTAAAATAGCATCCGTTGCGTATGCATGTGTTATGTTATTCATTAGTGCCAACGGAAACCGAATTAAAAATCAGTATTTTACTTACTTCTACTGCGGGTGCAGGTCGATAAATAGGCGGGTAAATATTTCAGTATGGACTAAATGGGCCGAAGGTTTTGATTATGTGCTATACTCTTCTATAAAACAATAACTGCAATTCTAATCAATTGACTACATATGCTCTCTTACAGTCTCACTACACGCTGAATCTACATGTATACCAAATCTCCTGTCCTCTGCCCTAACACGCTGCTTCCCATTTCCCGGCCAAATTAGTTTAAACTCCCGCCAACAACTCCAGCAAACCTGCACGCAAAGATATTACCCTTTCTATACTTCTCCTCATACAGTATACCTCTATCAAATCTCCTCTCTACGTTCTGTATTCACAGGAATAAATTCCTAACCTATTCAATCTTTCCTTATAAATCAAATCCCCTAGACCCGGCAACATTCTTGTAAATATCTTCTGCACTTCTTCAACCCCATTTTGTAACTTTACTGTACGTAGGTGATTAAACCTGCACATAATACCCCAAATTAGGCCTCACCAATATTTTATATATCTTCAAAATAACATCCCATCTCCTGTAAACAATACTTCGCTTTATGATGGCCAATATGTCAAAAGTTTTCTTTACGGCTGTTCCTAACTGTGACTGAATTATCGAACTGTATTCCTTGAAGCGGACAACGTAGTCTATCATGTAATCCTCTGGTACCTCACCTGTCGCTAGGGATGATTGAAATATCTCTGCTAGTTTCCTGGCAACTTGACTCCACTGAGTCTGATGGCTCCTTGCCACACCCAGGGGATTTAATCCAATTTAATTTGCCACAGGACTACAAACACCTCCTCCTCTTTAATCTGTGTGGGGTCCATGAAGTCGATATCTCTTTGCCTCACTTTTGTAGACTCTGTGTCGGACTCCCGAATAAATAAAGTTGCAAAGAAAATATTTCAAATCTCGGCCATCCATTATCACCGTTATGGTCTTCCAGAGGACCACTGTTGTCCTTTGCAGGTTGCTGAAATATTCTCTTTTACTTTTTATATTCCACAAGCACCCTGTTTGTTCCTACCTGCTATGGACTAACTGTTCTGGCATTCTGGTTCCCACCACCGAAAGTTTAGTTTAAACCCCTGCATGCAGTACTAGCACACCTGGGCTATTAGTCACCTTCTCGATTAGCAGCAGACCCTATCTCCTGTGCGGAGCCACATTTACAGGAAAAGAGCCCAATGATCCATACACATTATGCCCCTCCCCCCCGCTACACTAACACCCGAGCCACGTGTTAGACTGTATAACCTGCCTACCTGTGGCTTCTGTGTCATAAAGTACGGGTAACAATCTTGATATCATAATCCTGGAGATCCTGTCCTTTAAATTACTACCTACCTCCCCGAACCCCACCGTGCAAGGGCCATTTGGATTCAGAATTGGCTTGCCCGTAAAGGGCAAGATACTAGTTGCTGGGATTTATTCTGGCTGAAATTTTGCAATGTTTCAGAGGAATCCATACTAGGCGATCGAGAGCCCTGTATTATTCCACAATAATGTGAAGGAGGGTTCGTGTTCGACTCCAAATCCTTCCAGTACGCGAATGGACTGAACGTGGTGATGTAGCAGTGATCAGGAATTGCAAGAGACAAAATTGGTGGTCCAGAATATTGGAATGGTTGTCATGTGTGGAGCCAAAACAGATGAGGGCGAGTTTTTTTCTGCAGCTTCAGTTACTCAGGAGACAGTGAGGCAAAGCGGCATCAACTTCATGGACACTCCACAGATTACAGAGGAGAACCTCAGTTATACGGGAAGACTGAATAGCTCAGGATTTTATTGCTTGCAACATAGACGATTGAGAGCAGTTTTGATGGATGTGTACTCATTTATGAGAGGTATAGTCTGCGTAAATGCAAGTAAGCTTTTATTTTCACTGGGACTACAACCAAACGTCATAGGTTAATGGTGAAAGTTGGAAAGTTTAAGGGTAACACGATGGGAAACATCTTGCTTCAGTGTAAGAGTTGGAACGGGCTGCCAGCACACGTGGTGCACGAAAGCTGGGTTTCAACGTTTAAGCGAAGTTTGGATCGGTACATTGCTGGTTTTAATATGGAGGGCTCTGGTCCTGGTGCAGGTCGATGGGATAAGGTAGTTTTAATGTTTCAGTATGGCTTTTGTGGGCGTAAGGGCCAGTTTCTGTGTTCTACGTTTCTATCACTCTATAATTCTAACTTATGTCTCTAATTTGGCCGTAATTTTCTGAATGGTTATTAATACTTTCAATAGTACTGACGGGGGATTCACTGTTTAGGAGGACAGGCCACAAAGACTATGGACGAGAATGAGACTTGGAAAGGGATGGTTAATCTCACGTGCCAAGGTCAGAGGCATCTTGGACCGAAGACATAGTATTCCTCAGGGAGTGCATGTAGACCAGAGGTCGGAGTTACAAGTGACGAGAAAGTGTGACAGGGGAAAAATGTATCTATTGATCACAACTCTACAAGTTTCCAGATAATTTTGCAGAATGAGTTATGTATTTGATCCTTGGATTGCAATTAAGATTGGAAAAAGCCCAATGTTGATGTCATCTGAAGAGTTCGGGCTGGTGTGTATTACTTTCGTATGCTTTGCTACGCGGAAAACTTTCAAGAGTGAAATACTGAGAGTGCACAGTTTTGTATGTGCTTGTTACAAAATCTTGATTTTAGAGGGATATTGAGGTCCTGGTTAAGAAGAAGAAAGAGAAGCATATCAGGCATCGGCATTTAGGATGAAATTAGTCACTTGAGTAGTGTAAGAAATGCGTGCAATGCTGAAGAGAAAATTCGGTGCGGCTAAAAGAAAGCGTAAACTTTCCAGGATAAGGTGAAGAGAATCTGAAGAGCAAAATTATTGTAAGGGACAGAAATGGTGCACTTGACAATCAGACTAGTCATCTATAGATTGAGGTAACCAAGCCAGTGAAGGCCTAAAAATGTTTTGCATCTGTATTTGCTTGTAGGACAGACAAATGGACAGAGGAATGGGCCGAAACGGTAGTGAGGAACATACACAGATTACGGAGGGCGGGATGTTTGCTACCTTTTGGCAAATTCGAGCGGGTGAATGCTCAGGTCCTGACAGGATGGCGAGTGCAGGAATTGTTGACGCCTTGGTAGAGGTAGTTAAAATGTACTTAGCCACGGGTGCGGTGCTGGGGGTTAGCTTTCAAGATAGTCTCTAAGAATACGCCGGGAAATTAGAGGCGAGTGAGCCTGATGTCAGTCCCGGTTAACCAATAGGAAGACTTTCTTAGGGATTAGTCAGGGACAGGATATATAAGTTTTTAAATTTCAACTATAGTGTTAAACTGGATTTGCAGATGACACCTGGATTCAGAGCGTAGTGGACAACAAGGTTGTCAAACCTTGCGACGTGAGTGGAGCAATTGGATAAATGGGCTGAAAAATGGATTTCAGACAAGTGTGAGGCGGTGCAGATTTAGGGAATGTGGCCCATCCAGTTTTTACGATCCATTTTCTCTCTCGGTCCCCTTCTCCTGCCTGCTTCCCATATCTCTTCATGCCCCGACTAATCAAGAATCTATCAAACTCTGCCTTAAATCTACCCTGTGATTTCGCCTCCACAGTTGCCTGTGGTAAAAAAAAAATCCACGGATTCACCACTTTCCGGCTAAAGTAATTCCTCTTTATTTCTCTTCTGAAATTACAGTGCTCCATTCTGAGGCTGCGTCCTCTGGTCTTACACTCTCCCACCTTCACATCCACTCTGTCGAGACATTTCACCATTTGATAGGTTTGAACGAGGTCACCGCTCACTGTTCTGAATTCCAGTGGGTAGAGGCCCATAGCCATCAAACCATCTTCATATGACAATAGAGTCATTTCGGTGAACCTCCTTTGAACCCACTGCAATGTCAAAATCCTTAAAAAGAAAAGGGGTGCTAAACTACTCTCAATGCTCTGTGAGACCTCACCAGTAAAGCCTCCATATTCCATCCCTCCTTTTATATTCAAGTCCTCTCAAACTGCTTACCTCACCACTGACTCAAACTGCAAAGTAACCTTTAAGGAAACAAGCGATTCCAACACGGAACCCTGTGGAACACTACATCTCACCAGCGAACGACCAGAAAAGGCTCTGTTTCTTCCCACTCTTTTCCTCCTGGCAATCAGCCACGCCTTTATCCATGCGACATTCATATCTACCATTTTCCCAAGAAACCCTCGCCCCAAATAATAACAGCCTCACACACTTCTAACCCTTGACACTCCTGAGCTTTTGGCATACTGCTAGTGTCATCAACTGTGAAGCATGAAGCAAAATCCTTATTCAATTCGTCCGCCATTTCCTTATCCCCCAAGCTTACATCTCCAGCATCATTTTCCAGCGTTACAATATCCACTTCCGTCTCTCTTTTAATCCGATTATTGAGCACACGAACTGTCACGGAATGCTGAAGTGGTATAAAATGTTATTGAGAACAAACTTGGAGGAAATATATCAATAATCTTGGAGCGATACAGAGAAAATTTGTATCGAGATTGCGAGGACTTGAGCTGGAGGGAAAGATTCAGTGGGTTTAGTAGGTTTCTTCTCATTTTGGTTGACAAGGGTTCATAGATTAAGGATGAAAGTTGAAATTATTAAGGAATACATGAGAGGGAAGTTCTTCCCTCAGAGGGCGGTGTGAGTGAAATGAGTTGGTGGAGGAAGTGATGAATGCAGGGTCAATTGCAACATTTATGAGACACTTGGATAGGTATATGAATGGGAGGGCTATGCTGGGGTATGGTCATGGTTCAGGTCGATGGGACAAGGCCAAAAAATAGATCATCACTGTTTGGAAGGGGCACGTGGTCTATTTATATGCGTGGTGTTCGATAACTCTATAACCTATCCATAAGAATCTTCCCCAGTAACTTCGCTGCATCTGACGTGACACTCACCAGTCTATATGCTCCAGGATTATCATTGCTTCTCTGATATCTTGCTTCTGGCGAGAGAAAAAAAAAACAAAGATATTGGTTAAATCCCCAGTAATCTCAACTCTTGCCTCTGTTAACAATCTGCTGTATATCATGCCAGGCTTTGGGGAAATTATGTCACAGGCTCTTTATGTGACCAACACTACTATATAATCACCACAGTTCTCTCACTAAAATACATTACTGATGGATAAAATGAAGATTGTGATGTTTATAATGGATGTTGTGAATTATACTGATCAGACATCTCGTCCTACTGAGGAAATTAAAACTACTGTGAAAGCCGCACAACGGTATGTTCTGTGGAAAATGTAAATGAAACTCCGATGTGTGGGGTATCTGTTTCCCAGTCTACTAGTGAAGGTAAATTATGGCATTAAAATATTGCTGTGGAATGTGAGAAGCCTGATATTTCATGGTCAGTACTTTAAGAACTTTATTTCTGATTTGTCAAATCCTCCTGAAGTTATATCTATTCAGGAATCCTGGCTGTTACCAACAGATTTAATGTTCATAATAGTTCTGAAACTGATGTAGACTTAACTTTAGTTTGGAACATACTGGCTGGAATGGGTATGTGGGATGTTATGGATAATGTAAGACTGGGCGAGATCATTTTCCTATCTGCATAAGTTTGGGTTTGGATTTATATCGGGGACAGGACGACACTTTAAGGAGGTGGAATTTTTGGTAAAGCAAATTGCCCATATCGTTAACATCTCATTTTTGTAAACTTGTTGAACATATGGTAATAGACCTGCAGCTGATTTGAAATTATACGATCAAACCCATGAAGAACTATGTTTCCGGGCATGTGGATAGATAATAAGATGACATTGAAGCGCCATATCAGTAAAATAATTGATGAATATAAAGGGACAATAAGTATTCTCAAGTGTCTATGTGGGGATTTTGGGGCGCTACATGATTTTTTGTTGTCGACCAGTAATATTTGTTTAATAATATTTTTCTTTAAATTAAATGCAGCATCGCCAAGTTTGCAGATGACACGAAGCTGGGCGGCAGTGTTAGCTGTGAGGAGATGCTAAGAGGATGCAGGGTGACTTGGATAGGTTAGGTGAGTGGGCAAATTCATGGCAGATGCAATTTAATGTGGATAAATGTGAAGTTATCCACTTTGGTGGCAAAAACAGGAAAACAGATTATTATCTGAATGGTGGCCGATTAGGAAAAGGGGAGGGGCAACGAGACCTGGATGTCATTATACACCAGTCATTGAAAGTGGGCATGCAGGTACAGCAGGCGGTGAAAAAGGCGAATGGTATGCTGGCATTTATAGCAAGAGGATTCGAGTACAGGAGCAGGGAGGTACTACGGCAGTTGTACAAGGCCTTGGTGAGAGCACACCTGGAGTATTGTGTGCAGTTTTGGTCCCCTAATCTGAGGAAGGAGATCCTTGCCATAGAGGGAGTACAAAGAAGGTTCAGCAGATGGAACTGTGAACTTCAGAACATCGATAACACTGCACACAGGGGTGATGTTCTGAAAACTCCCCGGGTAGTAATACCGTCTGATCCAATACAGAATGACCTCGGTGACAACGGTCAACAGATCCGCCGCTGCCATGGCCACCAGGTAGCGATTGGTGCAGGTAGAGAGGCCGCACTTTCCCCGGGACAGGATCACGATAGCCACTAAATTCACGAGAGAGAGAGAGAGAAAGAAAAAAAACAGACATTGGACATTACTGAACACATTCTACCGGAATTAATACGGGATCGGGTTTCAGCTAAAGTTCAGGAGTGCCAGAATCTGTGAAAGGCTGCTAATCTAACATCAGACACGGGTCATACTGTCTCTGACCTGCCTTCTTCAGTCTGGAGATAAGACGATGTATGGACAATCGTCGGCGGTAAGAGCGATCTGAATGAACAACAACGATCGGTGCTGATCCCGATTCCAGTTGCTGATGGGGCCGGTTTCACTGATTTAACCGTGACTGACCAGGCCCCTGGAAACTCAGCATCTGATGGGACCGAGAAGGGAGACAGAGGGGAGCAACACACGCAAAATACTGGAGGGACTCAGCAGGTCCGGCAGCATCTATGGAATTGAACCGACTTTGGTTTTTGGCCGACACTTTTCTAGAGGACGAAGCGGTGCCCCAATTTACGACGCGTCTCAGAGGGAAAGCAGGAACAACTTGGTAACCTGAGGCTGAGTGACTCCGTTAATGGATTAATTCTGCAGCACAGTTCAATTCGATAACCCGCGTCAGCAGATCGGTGGACAATGGTTCAGGTGATCAGACCCAATTATTGACCGAAAGGTAGTGAGATCCGACTGTGACAGACTCCACAAGGAGACATGGAACACAGGACCAGGGGTTCGCTCTAAACAATAACTCAGGAACAGTGAACTTTACAATGTAAACTCTTCCTAGACACAACTTTCTGGAGAGCTTCCTGTCCCCACACCGGGACAACTCCGGACAAGGTGTCATTGAAGGCAAGAACAGCGTTCGAGTCGATCCCGTGAGTTAGATGAGAGACTGGAGTTTAGTTCCGTTTGTCATTAAATATGCAAAATCAGAGTGTTGAACTGACAGGGTCGATATCTCTGACGGACAGTTGTACAATGATCATCAAGTTGAAAACTTGTTAAATGATCATAAGCAGGTCCACACAGGTTAACTCTCAGAAATACCAAACGTGAATCACTCACCAGGAACTCCAATGACGGCAATGAACACGTACAATATTTTCTCCACACTCAAGAACCGATCCCACATTACAGACATTTTCACAGTCCAGTGACTGTCCCCCTGTGCTACAGACGATCTCTCGCAATGTAATGTTGAGGCAACACATGCCTGGGGTTTTTAATACCAATCAGTGACTCCACAGGGACAGATTTGAACAGATTTAAAAATAAAGTTTTTTAAAAATTATTTACAAACCGATTACGTCAGACAGGTGCAATCGCCGCGGTGACAGATTGTGATTAAATTAATGAATTAATATGTTGATCACTTTTGGGGTTAGTTTGTCCCAACAAAAGTGACTGAACCTTGCAAGTTGTCTGATGAATTAAATGTGATTCCACTATAAATATGTACATCAAAGGAACCATTTGTCAAACAGAATATTGAAATAAATTATGGCATTGTAGTTTGTGAAATTGTATTGAATCACCTACTGTTGTCATTCACCTCCAAAGTATAAACTTTAAATGTACCGAGAGTATCCCTAAGAAGGTGTCTGTGGTGATGAATAAACACGTTCATATCCACAACATCCCTCACCGTGAATTAGTCGCAGTCAGAACATTTGGGGGCTCGTCCTGGACCCACCCATAACGCTAACACATGGCCACCAAACTCAGCAGTCTAGTGTAAGGGAGTACGTTTTAATCATTTCACCTGGATGTGTCAAAAAACACGGCTGAGAACTGGAGAGGTCAGCTGTGTCTGTAGGCTGTGCAGTACAGCACAGCGAGCTACCGAAAGGGGCAGTTGGGGAGAAGGCGATAGGCAGGCGAAGCGTTGGGTAGAAAAAGACAATAAAGGTATTGCGGAGAGCAGAGGGATTTGGGGGTACATTTCCACAGATCCCTGAAAGTTACCTCACAGGTGGATAGGGTAGTTAAGAAAGCTTATGGGGTGTTAGCTATCATAAGTCAACGGATAGAGTTTAAGAGTCACGATGTAATGATGCAGCTCTGTAAAACTCTGGTTAGGCTACACTTGGAGTACTGTGTCCAGTTCTGGTCGCCTCACTATAGGAAGGATGTGGAAGCATTGAAAAGGGTACAGAGGAGATTTACCAGGATGCTGCCTGGTTTAGAAAGTATGCATTACGATCAGAGAAAAAGGGAGCTAGGGCTTTACTCTTTGGAGAGAAGGAGGATGAGAGAGACATGATAGAGGTGTACAAGATAATAAGAGGAATAGATAGAGTCGATAGCCAGCGCCTCATCCCCAAGGCACCACTGCTCAGTACAAGAGGACATGGCTTTAAGGTAAGGGGTGGGAAGTTCAAGGGGGATATTAGAGGAAGGTTTTTTACTCAGAGAGTGGTTGGTGCATGGAATGCACTGCCTGAGTCAGTGGTGGAGGCAGATACACTAGTTAAATTTAAGAGACTACTAGACAGGTATATGGAGGAATTTAAGGTGGGGGCTTATATGGGAGGCAGGTTTTGAGGATATGCACAATATTGTGGGCCGAAGGGCTTGTACTGTGCTGTACTATTCTATGTTCTATGTTCTCAAGGAAAGAAGAAGGACAATGAGTTTGTAAGGTAGGGAGGTAGGGAGGAATGTGTGAAGGAAAGAGCGGGACAGTGGGGAAGAGAATGGATGAAGAGGGGGCAGAGAGAAAAAGAGTGTGCGAGAGGAATATAGATGAGAGGAAAGGGGGAGGGAGTGGGAGACAAAAGATGGAGAGAAAGAGACGGTAGGGAACGGGGATGAGGAGATGGTGAGAGTGGGAAGGGTTGAAAATTGGGGCAAGAGAGCGGAGAGAATTTGAGGCAAAGAGGAGGAACGAGCAATTTTTGGGAAGCGGGGTGAAGGGCAATGGGAAGATGGAGAGAGCGCGCGCGCACGCGTGTGTGTGTATGTCTGTCTGACTGTCTGTGTTTGACTTTGTGCCATAGCGTGTGTCAGTGTGTTTCTGTGTCTGTATGTGTGTTGACCCATTGTGTCTGCCTGCCCCTGCTCTGTCACTTTATCCCCCTTGGTTCAGTCCCATCCCACAAACTGCACATGCCCTCGAACTCTCAGTTCGAACACTTCACAAAATGGCTGCCTGAACCATAAATAAGCAAGAACAGAGGTCGAATTTCAAATTGCATTTATTATTAATGTATGTACGAATGAAACAACCTTGAGACTCGTCACAGCTCCAATTCAGCAGACACCCCTACATATATATTAGATTATCCCAGAGCAACAAATACTTCAAACAGTTTACAAAATGGCTGCCTCCATTTAAAAATAAAGCAAGAGCAGAGGTGAAAGTTCATATTGTATTTATTATTAAAGTCTGCATAAACGAGATAACCTTGAGATTTAACACACCTGCAAATCCACCGGCTCCCCCAAGTCAGTGTTCACCCCCGAATCCGCCAACACACCCAACGCAGCACATATCTGCAAATCAGTGTGCACCCACAAATCTGTTCTCACCGGAAAACTTTCATTCAACCGTCAAATGAGTGGGCACCCCCAAAGCAACCGACACCCCAAAATCTCTGTGCACTCACACATTCGCTGACATTATCTTAAAGCTGTATGCATCCGCAAAGCAACATCCGGCGCCAAATTAGTATGCACCCACTGATTCACCGACTAACCTCGAAATCTGCGCACATCCTCAAATCCATGCATACCCCAAATCCATGCATATTAGACCAACATAAAGCAGGCATTATTTCAAACACTTCACAAAATAGCTGCCTCCACCTAAAAAAATAATCAAGAACAAACTTCAAAGTCCGAACGCACGTCCACATAGGTATTCTTCGTATATTCATTGATACCCCTATAAATCTGCGCACCTCTCCAAACCCAGCCGTACCCCCTCATCAGAGGGTGCCTCAAAATTCACGAACATAGAACATAGAATACTACAGTACTGCACAGTACAGGCCCTTCGGCCCACAATGTTGTCCCAACCCTCAAAACCTGCCTCGCATATAAGCCCCCACCTTAAATTCCTCCATATACCTGTCTAGTAGTCTCCTAAACTTCACTAGTGTGTCTGCCTCCAGCACTGACTCAGGCAGTGCATTCCACGCACCAACCACTCTCTGAGTAAAAAACCTTCCTCTAATATCCCCCTTGGACTTCCCACTCCTTACCTTAAAGCCATGTCATCTTGTATTGACCAGAGCTGCCCTGCGGAAGAGGCGCTGGCTATCCACTCTATCTATTCCTCTTATTATCTTGTATCATGTCTCTTCTCATCCTCCTTCTCTCCAAAGAGAAAAGCCCTAGCTCCCTTAATCTCTGATCATAATGCATACACTCTAAACCAGGCAGCATCCTGGTAAATCTCCTCTGTACCCTTTCCAATGCGTCCACATCCTTCCTATAGTGAGGCGACCAGAACTAGACACAGTACTCCAAGTGTGGCCGAACCAGAGTTTTATAGAGCTGCATCATTACATCGTGACTCTTAAAATCTATCCCTCGACTTATGAAAGCTAACACCCCATAAATTTTCATAACTACCCTATCCATCTGTGAGGCAACTTTCAGGGATCTGTGAACGTGTACCCCCAGATCCCTCTGCTCCTCCACACTAGCAAGTATCCTGCCATTTACTTTGCACTCTGCCTTGGAGTTTTGTCCTTCCAAAGTGTACCACCTCACACTTCTCCGGGTGCCACTTCTCAGACCACTTCTGCATCCTATCAATGTCTCTCTGCAATCCTTGACAATCCTCTACACTATCTACTACACCACCAACCTTTGTGTCATCTGCAAACTTGCCAACCCACCCTTCTACCCCCACATCCAGGTCGTTAATAAAAATCACGAAAAGTAGAGGTCCCAGAACAGATCCTTGTGGGACACCACTAGTCACAATCCTCCAATCTGAATGTACTCCCTCCACCACTACCCTCTGCCTTCTGCAGGCAAGCCATTTCTGAATCCACCTGGCCAAACTTCCGGGATCCCATGACTTCTGACTTTCTGAATAAGTCTACCGTGTGGAACCTTGTCAAATGCCTTACTAAAATCCATATAGATCTCATCCACTGCACTACCCTCATCTATATGCCTGGTCACCTCCTCAAAGAACAGGCTTGTTAGACACGATCTGCCCTTCACAAAGCCATGCTGACTGTCCCTGATCAGACCATCATTCTCTAAATGCCTATAGATCCTATCTCTAAAAATCTTTTCCAACAGCTTTCCCACCACAGACGTAAGGCTCACTGGTCTATAATTACCTGGACTATCCCTCTACCTTTTTTGACCAAGGGGACAACATTCGCCTCCCTCCAATCCTCCGGTACCATTCCCGTAGGCAACGAGGACATAAAGATCCTAACCAGAGGCTCAGCAATCTCTTACCTCGCCTCGTGGAGCAGCCTGGGGAATATTGCATCAGGCCCCGGGGACTTATTCGTCCTAATGTATTTTAACAACTCCAACACCTCTTCTCCCTTAATATCAACATGCTCCAGAACATCAACTTCACTCATGTTGTCCTCACCATCATCAAGTTCCCCTATATTCGCCGACAATCCCCTATGGCTGCGTACATTCGTAAATCCCTGTGCACCCCGATATTCCCCAAATCATCCGTAAATCAGCGCAATCATTAAATCATTATATCTATTTGTATCCCCAAATCCCTGCGCACCCTCAAATCCAACGACACGCACCCCAAACTCGCTGACTCCTCCACGCGCACATTACTATCATAGAGCAAGAATCATTTCAAGCAGTTCTCGAAATAGCTGTGTCCATCTTAAATAATTAGGAAGAGCAGAGGTCAAATTTCAGGTTGCATATATTATTAAGATACATTTTTGTGATGTAGTCGCAACAATTAAATCTGATGGAAGGGTTTGTTCTTTCTGTCTCTGAATTTCTAATTGATATAATGATTGCAAGATAGACACTTCTTGCTAGATTAAGTGGAGTACTATATTTTGCTCCGATTTCGTAATCCTAGTGATGTGATCGCTGAAGCTTAGGAGTGTGTGAGAGATCGATCCGCTCCCATTTCCTCCACCCATGCTCCCAAACATGCTCGATGGACAGGCAGGAAAAGCGCTGGTAGTGTCAGCAATGGCTGCCTCTCTACCCAGAAGGCCTCACTAACGGAAGATCCATCTATCGCTCACAGAAATCACGCCAGCACATTCTCTATTCAGCAGAAACTCCCCGGTGACTGGGTACAGACCGTGGGTCTGAGGGAGAGGAGTCACCTCTAATTTTTAGTAGTCAGTGTACGCAAAAATCTTACGTTGTGCATTTTTTTTCTCTGTGACAAAAGTATGTGCGCACTGAATGCGCAAATGGGGCAGTTTATGTAGGTTTACAAAATATTTGCAATAGAACTGCACAGAATAACAACAAAATAACATACATATTTAATTCACACACACAACAAATGCTGGTGAACACAGCAGGCAAAGCAGCATCTATAGGAAGAGGTACAGTCGACCTTTCGGGCCGATACCCTTCGTCAGCAGTAATTGAAAGAAGAAATAGTAAGAGATTTCAAAGTGACAGGGGGAGGGGGAGATCCTAAATGATAGGAGAAGAAAGGAGGGGGAGGGATGGAGCTAAGACCTGGAAAGTTGATTGGCAAAGGGGATACGAGGCTGGAGAAGGGAGAGGATCATGGGACAGGAGGCCTAGGGAGAAAGAAAGGGGGAGGGGGAAAGCCCAGAGGAGGGGCAAGGAGTTATAGTGAGAGGGACAGAGGGAGGAAAAAAGAGAGGAAAAAAAGGGAAAGGGAAAAAAACCGTAATAAATAAATAAATAAATAAATAGATAGATACATGAATGAATAAATAAATAAGGGATGGGGTACGAAGGGGAGGAGGGGCATTAACGGAAGTTAGAGAAGTCAATGTTTCTGCCATCAGGTTGGAAATATTTAATTTTTATTATATTTAATTCACTCAGTTATTTTTTTCTCTCTCCTGTCTTTGGCATTTACCCATTCTTTGTAAACTCTATCGCGACTAATCGAACTTCTATCCCATTGATAGCTTTATCAAAATGACATTCACCTAAACGGTTTCTCAGTTTGTTTTTGAGTTGATTCATTAGGCTAAAACCTCGTTCACAGTCCGCACTAGACGCAAGAAAGGTTCCCCCAATGTCTATCAACTGTGCAAGGTCGCAAAACTGTTCATTTTGAAGTACAAATGCAACCATTTGAGCAAAGTTTGAAATTGGTATGGATTTAATCTATTTTTCTCGCACGGAAAATTTGAAATCGTTAAACTGTCTCGCAATTACAATATTTTCAGCTACAAAATCATGATATTTTAGACATAAGGCATTATCTTGTTTATCTTCAAATGTGGAGTTACAATCTGCAATTGCGGAGGAATCAGCCGCTGACCATTCTTGTATCTGAGCTGTGATCTCCTCTGGGTTTGGTCGCTTTCGCTGTCGCTCGCCTGCACTCAACCGGAACATGCGTAGCACTCCTGTAACGGGTAATGACGGGTTCTGTTGCCTCAGCTTTCGTACACCGTCCAAATGCGATTTACTTGCCAAATGACGCTTCAAAAAAGTCAAGTTTCCAAATATCATCCCACTGCTTTCCACTGGTAAATTCTCCGGCAACTTTCGCATTACGACAATGCAAACAATAACTCCGGTTTCCGAATCATACATAAATATTTCTCGTAGCTCAACGTTCATGACCTCATGAGCTTTCGGTGTAACAGTTTCCACCATTTTGTTAAGCCGTTCAACTTTAAACGAATTTGCAGCTCTTTTGCGCTTCACGCCCTTCGCTTATTTTGAATTCGACATAGTGAATCCCGGAATAGGATAGGTGAGGTGACGTAAATTAGTGACGTGTACTGCGGTATTTGAAAAACCGACTAACTAGTTAACGGAAACAGTTAGCTAAAAGATTATTTTCAGTAAGTATAATTATTAAATACTACATTATTTTAGGTAACTAACCTTTTGTGCGCACATTAATTTCCTTTGTGCGCTGGTTGAAAAACGTGTGTGTGCGCGCACACGCGCACAGCTTACAGGGAACTATGGTGGGGTGTTATGTTTGTTATACGAACCGTGGGTTCTGAAAGAATAGAAATTTTATTTAACAATAACCACGTGTTTACAAAGCCATGTTTTCTCGATCTTTTAACATTCCTGCGCATGCTGTGAACTCACTCCAATGACGTACTTGCACGTCATATCACCACATCTTCCTTTCCTTAAAAGAAAAGGAATTAGCAACATCTACCAGCATCATCGACATAATTTAACATGTCTCTATCAGTCTCTCTGGGGGTTTATGAACACGAGTAGACCTTCTAAGTGGTTCACACCGTTCTTGCGTTTCGTTCTTATTTCCATGTTTTGTCTGGTCTGCATCAGTTAACTGAAACTCTGAAGTTGACTCTTTCTTGAGGTCTTTGCAATTTCTTCTTAACACTGCTCCTTCTTCTGTTTGGACCATGTATGATCTGGGTTGTACTTCTTCAAGTACTGTAGCTTTCTGTGTCCATGTGTTCATTTTGTCTTGTATCCTTACTTCATCTGCTTGGTGCAGTTCAGGTAATGGACGAGAACATCTGTCAAAGTCTGTTTTCTGCTTTGGTTTGTGTTCATCTTTCCATCTTTTCACTTGGTCACCTCTCTCTTTCTCAGAAGGCTCTTATCTATTGGCAGATTGGTTATCAAATGGCGTCCCATCAAGAGCTGAGCAGGTGAAAATCCACATTAGGTTAGATTACATTAGATTAGATTATGAGAACACGCAGTCCTCTTTTATTGTCAGTTAGTAATGCATGCATTAAGAAGTGATACAATATTCCTCCGGTATGATATCACAGAAACACAGGACACACCAAGACTGAAGAACTGACAAAGACCACATAATTATAACATATAGTTAGAACAGTGTAAGCAATACCGTAACTTGATGAAGAACAGGCCGTGTGCATGGTAAAAAGCTCAAAAGTCTCTCTAAAGTCCCACATCTCACGCAGACGGGAGATGGAAGAAAACTCTCCCTGCCATACCCGACTATATTCCGGCTCTGAGTCGTCCGAAAACTTCGAGCTCCGAACAGCCCTCCGAAACCGAGCACCGTACTCCAACTTTGCCGAACGCTTCAACCCCATCCCCGGCTGCCAGCAGCAGGCAAAGCCGAGGATTTTGGGACCTTCCCTCCGGAGATTCTCGATCGCACAGTAGCAGCGGCAGCGAACCGGGCATTTCAGAAGTTACTCCAGATGTTCCTCCGTGCTCTCACGGCTGTCTCCATCAAATCAGAATTGTGAACGGCCCCTGTTTAACAAATACGATATCATTTCACCGGAGAGGCTACGCGCTCTGCGTTGTGCCGCCTTCTTCTCCTCCCATTCATGTGGAGTACTGCGATAGGCTAACAAAGCTTTATAAAATCACCTCCACTATCTTTTGATTTGTGAAGCAGTTTCTTGATAATTCCAACCGACTTCTCAACTAATCCATTGGACTGAGGGAAAATGGACTGAGCGTTGTATGAACAAAGCCCCATTCATGAGTAAAATGTTTCATGCATTCACCAGTGAATTTTGGACCATTGTCTGTGAAAACGTCATCAGGTACACCATATCTGGAAAAGAAAAATTGTTTTCATGCATGTAATTACATTCTCTGCTATTGTTCGGCTCAAACCACACACTTCAGGATACAATGAGTGGTAATCTGTTATCTAAGGCTCTTTCCACTTAGATTAGGAGAGATAAATACGAGAGGACAAGGTTTTAGGGTGAAAGGGGAACGATTTAGGGGGACATTAAGGGGAACTTCTTCACTCAGAGAGTGGTGGAAGTGTGGAACGAGCTGCCATCTGACGTGGTAAATGCGGGCTCACTCTTAAGTTTTAAGAATAAATTGGTTAGATACATGGATGGGAGAGGTCTGGATCGGTATGGACTGGGTGAAGGTCAATGGGGCTAGCGGAATAAAGTTTTGGCACAGACTAGAAGGTCCGAATGTACTGCTTTCTGTTCTGTAGTTTTCTGTAGTTTTATGTGTAGCCCCCTGCCCCGGCCAGCCTCAGGGTCGCTTGGCTCGCTGTCGTCTAGGGAAATAGCCCTCGGCCCCGCCAAACTGGGTAATTAGTTTGTGTGGCTGCTGTGTGATGTACACCACCCCACCCAAATGACAGACAATACACCAGAAACGATTAAATGATTTACAGTTTATAGATATTACTGGAACTATATAATTAATAGAGGATAAAATATAAAAGGAAAATAAAAGGCGCCACACTTATCAAAGTTCAATCTCTTCGTGCACAAACAGTTGGAGCTCAGGACCCTTCTTCTTCCTAAAGGGATTGGACAGGCTAGATGCAGGAAGATTGTTCCCGATCTTGGGGAAGTCCAGAACGAGGGGTCACAGTTTGAGGATAAAGCGGAAGTCTTTTAGGACCGAGATTAGGAAAAACTTCTTCACACAGAGAGCGTTGAATCTGTGGAATTCTCTGCCACAGGAAACAGTTGAGGCCAGTTCATTGGCTATATTTGAGAGGGAGTTAGATATGGCCCTTGTGGCTAAAGGGATCAGGGGGTATGGAGGGAAGGCTGGTACTGGGTTCTGAGTTGGATGATCAGTCATGATCGTACTGAATGGCGGTGCAGGCTCGAAGGGCCGAATGGCCTACTTCTGCACCTATTTTCTATGTTTCTGTGTTTCACTCTGCGACCCCTCGGACCACCACGACCGGCCGCCTGGGACTAACAATGGTGGTCAACCAGACGCTCCCACGAGTCCGTCTCCTCGCTGAACGCCCCGCTCGGGGTCCGAACCCGTTAGCGGACTCACAGCACCTGGTCCATCCTCTGTCTCTCTCTCCCGCCTTCTCCCCAAAAACCCTGCGCATACAATATTCTCAGATACACCAAATTCATACCAACTATCCCAATTGGTTCGTAACATTGTCTTATCACAGTCTAACCCAAAACATGCTGCTAGCGCAAGAACTTTCTCAGCATTTAAGATAACAAAGAAGCATTCCCAAGTATAACACAATAAAAAAGCCATTTTAATTAGCCTACGCAGTAACATAAAAGACGAAACCCCCTTACACTCTTCCCCCGCCAAACAAAGTCATATTTCATGACTTCTAAATAACTTGCCAGCCAGCTCTGCTAACACACAACACACACATACACAGATACACGCAGTGACAGTGCTCCCCAAGTAGTGGACCTTACGCCCGTCCCACGGGCGCTACATAGGCCAACTTATCTGGGAGTTTCCTAATCCTCCGAGACCTCCATACCCCTCACCTAAACCCTAAAGGCTCAGACACTACTAGGGATACCTCGGGCCTGCCTGCCAGTTCCTCTGTCACTCAGGCCACCATTACAACTCGGAGCCCCTTGTCTGGTCTTCGGGGCCCCGCTTCTTTTCCTTCTGATCCTGTCGTAACTCAGACTACCCACAGCTCGCCCTCCCCAGTACACCAGACTCAGTGGGAGAAGGGCTAAAGGTCTCTTCCTCAATCACGGGGAAGTTAGTGAAAGACAGCATGTACCACGTGCCCAACACATCATCCTTCGAATCCGTATTCTTCCTCATTCCTTTGATCGGTAGCTGCTGTTTGAGTTTCTCCAAACTGAAGCATTTAGCCGGGGCTACCCCTTCAGCCCTCTGCAGTGGAGACGTCGGCTTCTTCGGGGACTCCCTTCAACTCTCGCCACAGCCTCAGTAGTTCTGAATCACTGTTCCTGGCCACCTCAATCTGGGACGCAGTTACCCCACCAGCTTCTCCCACCCTGACCTGAAAAGCAGCAGTTAAAGGATGTTCAGCCTCCAGTTCTTTTCTTCCTGATGACGTATTCCAGGTCAACTTTCAGTTTTTCCACTTCATTTAAACTCGCGATAGTCATCTTCAGGTTCTTCTCAAGCGTCCGCCTCCCTTTTCCGACATCTGTCCTCCATTTCTTCATCTCCTCGGGAGTGTAGTCAAATTCGCCTCCCTAGGCTCTTCCTTTTCTTCTCGCTGGATTAATTCATCAGTACATGACTGCAGTGTCGGCACGGAATTCCGTTGCTCTTTCTCCACGTTGACGAGGGTGAATTCCAAGTCTGCATTGGTCGTCCCACAAGTGCGGCACTCAGTCTCCGGCCGGCATTTCTGAGCACTCAGCTCAGCGTTGCAAATCCCGTCTCCCCTGTGTCTCATAAAGATTAATGACCTGGGCTTCCATCCGCAAGTCCAGCACCGTCTGTTCCAACGCCAGGAAGTTCAACTGGTATGCTGGGTCATTTTTCTCACAATGCACCAAACTCCTCCCGCCAAAAACTCCTCCACATGTGACACTTCGCTTCTGTCGCCCGGGCTCAGTCACTCGCCTCGCTTCATAGTCCCCCCAGGCGAATCCAAGCTCTGGTGAGGGAACCATGGGTGACCAGTGAGGTGGAAAATCTAGTCAGGTGGAAGAAGGCAGCATAAATGAAGTTTAGGAAGCAGGGGTCAGATGGGTCTATTGAGGAATATAGGGAAGCAAGAAAAGAGCTTAAGAAGGGGCTGAGAAGAGCAAGAAGGGGGCATGAGAAGGCCTTGGTGAGTAGGGTAAAGGAAAACCCCAAGGCATTCTTCAATTATGTGAAGAAAAAAAGGATGACAGGAGTGAAGTTAGGACCGATTAGATATAAAGGTGGGAAGATGTGCCTAGAGTCTGTGGAAGTGAGCGAGGCCCTCAATGAATACTTCTCTTCGGTATTCACCAAGGAGAAGGAACTTGATGATGGTGAGGACAATATGAGTGAGGTGGATGTTCTGGAGCATGTTGATATTAAGGGAGAGGAGTTGTTGGAGTTGTTAAAATACATTAGGACGGATAAGTCCCCGGAGCCGGACGGAATATTCTCCAGGCTACTCCACGAGGCGAGAGACGAGATTGCTGAGCCTCTGGCTAGGATCTTTATGTCCTCGTTGTCCACGGGAATGGTACCGGAGGATTGTAGGGAGGCGAATGTTGTCCCCTTGTCAGAAAAAGGTAGTAGGGATAGTCCGGGTAATTATAGACCAGTGAGCCTTACGTCTGTAGTGGGAAAGCTGATGGAAAAGATTCTTAGAGATAGCATCTCTGGGCATTTAGAGAATGATGGTCTGATCAGGGACAGTCAGCATGGCTTTGTGAAGGGCAGATCGTGTCTAACAAGCCTGATAGAGTTCTTTGAGGAGGTGACCAGGCATATAGATGAGGGTAGAGCAGTGGATGTGATCTATATAGATTTTAGTACACTTTGGAAGGACAAACTTCAAGGCAGAATAGAAAACAAATGGCAGGATACTTGGTAATGTGGAAGAGCAGAGGGATCTGGGGGTACATGTCCACAGATCCCTGAAAGTTGCCTCACAGGTGAATAGGATAGTTAAGAAAGCTTATGGGGTGTTAGCTTTCATAAGTCGAGGGATAGGGTTTAATAGTCGCGATGTAATGATGCAGCTCTATAGAACTCTGGTTAGGCCACACTTGGAGTACTGTGTCCAGTTCTGGTTGCCTCACTATAGGAAGGATGTGGAAGCATTGGAAAGAGTACAGAGGAGATTTACAGGATGCTGCCTGGTTTAGAAAGTATCCATTATGATCAGAGATTAAGGGAGCTAGGGCTTTACTCTTTGGAGAGAAGGAGGATGAGAGGAGACATGATAGAGGTGTACAAGATAATAAGAGGAATAGATAGAGTGGATACCCAGCGCCTCTTCCCCAGGGCAGCACTGCTCAATACAAGAGGACATGACTTTAAGGTAAGGGGTGGGAAGTTCAAAGGGGATATTAGAGGAAGGTTTTTTACTCAGAGAGTGATTGGTGCGTGGAATGCACTGCCTGAGTCAGTGGTGGAGGCAGATACACTAGTGAAGTTTAAGAGACTACTAGACAGGTATATGGAGGAATCTAAGGTGGGGGCTTATATGGGAGGCAGGGTTTGAGGGTCGGCACAACATTGTGGGCCGAAGGGCCTGTACTGTGTTGTACTATTCTATGTTCTATGGTGAGGAGAATATGAGTGAGGTTGATGTTCTGGAGCATGTTGGTATTAAGGGAGAGGAGGTACTGGAGTTGTTAAAATACCTTAGAACATAGAATAATACCCCAAGTAGAGTAACTGCTCCCTTCCTGTTCCTGACTTCTCCCCATATTGACTCAAAAGAGGAACCTGCTACATTACCCACCCTTTCTGTAGCTGTAATAGTATCCCTGACCAGTAATGCCACCCCTCCTCCCCCTTTTCCACCCCCTCTCTCCCTTTTAAAGCACTGAACTCCAGGAATATTAGAATCCATTCCTGCCCTGGTGCCAGCCAAGTCTCTGTATTGGCCACTACATCATAATTCATGTATGTATCCAAGCTCTCAGTTCATCACCTTTGTTCCTGATGCTTCTTGAATTGAGGTACACACATTTCATCCCTTTTACCTTACTGTCTTTACACCGTTTATTCTGCTTTGCTTTCCTCAAAGCCTCTCTGTATGTTAGATCTGGCTTTACTCCATGCACTTCTTTCACTGCTCTATCGCTCTGGGTCCTATCCCCCTCGCAAATTAGTTTAACCCCCCCCCCCGAACCATGCTAGCAAACCTACCTACAAGGATATTGCTCCCCCTCGAGTTCAGGTGCAACCCATCCAATCTGTACAGGTCCCACCTTCCCCAGAAGAGATCCCAATGATCTAAAAATCTAAAACCCTGCTCCCTGCACCAACTCCTCAGCCATGCATTCAACTGTCAACTCCTCCAATTCTTACCATCACTGTCACGTAGCACTGGCAGCAATCCTGAGAACACCACCCTTGAGGTCCTGTTCTTCAGCCTTCTGCCTGGTTCCCAAAACTCACACTTCAGGCCTCATCCCTCTTCCTGTCTATGTCGTTGGTCCCAACATGTATCACAACTTCTGGTTGCTTTCCCTCTCGTATCAGGATGTCGTGCACCCGGTCAGAGACATCACCCTGGCACCCAGGAGACAACAAACCATGCGGGTGTCCTTCTCACATCCACAAAATCTCCTGTCTGCTCCCCTGACTATAGAGTCTCCAATGACGACAGCTCTCCTCTTCTCTGTCCCACCCTTCTGCACCACAGGGTCAGACTCAGTGCCGGAGGCCCTGCCACCGTGGCTCACACCTGGTTGGTCATCCTCGCCAACAGTATCCAGGACGGTAAACTTATTACTCAGGGGAATGGCTACAGGGGTGCTCGGCACTACCTGTCTGCTCACCTTCGCTTTCCCCTCTCTGACTGTCACCCAATGACCTGCTTCCGACAACCTAGGTGTGACTACCTCCCTGTAGCTTTCATCTATATCTGCCTCATTCTCCCTTATGAGTCGAAGGTCATCCAGCTGCTGCTCCAGATTCCTTACATGGTCTTCCAGATCGCCCAGACGTATGCACTTCTGGCAGATGTGACTCTGCGGGAGAGGGGCGTTCCCCCAAGACTGCCACATCTCACATGAGAGGCACATCACCATCTCAGGAGACATTGTAAAAACTAACTGCAAGCTAGCTTGCCCTCCGTCTCTTCTCGTCGAAGCCTCTCAAGTCAAAGCCTCAAAGCTCCACTCCTTCACTGGCCCGCTCACTCACAGGCCACTTCGCTTGAGCTATCCCTCTATTTATCTGTTTGAGCTTTTCAAAATGTTTGGCCACCTGACCTCGACCGCCCAATCAGCTGCTTTCTGCTGAGTCTGAGCTATTCAAATCTTTATTGTCTAATCAATGGCTTTCTCCTGATCTATTCAAATCTTGATTGACTTGATTGCACAGACCAACTGCCAAAACTGCCAGAATCTCTCGAGTCAACGTCTCAAAGCTCCACCCCTTCACTGGCCCACTCACGCACTTAGGACGGATAAGTCCCCGGGCCTGACGGAATATTCCCCAGGTTGCTCCATGAGGCGAGGAACGAGATTGCTGCGCCTTTGGCTAGGATCTTTATGTCCTCGTTGTCCACGGGAATGGTACCAGAGGACTGGAGGGAGGCGAATTTTGTCCCCTTGTTCAAAAAAGGTAGTAGGGATAGTCTATGTAATTATAGACCAGTGAGCCTTACATCTGTGGTGGGAAAGCTGCTGGAAAAGATTCATAGAGATAGGATCTATGGGCATTTAGATAATCATGGTCTGATCAGGGACAGTCAGCATGGCTTTGTGAAGGGCAGATCGTGTCTAACAAGCCTGATAGAGTTCTTTGAGGAGGTGACCAGGCATATAGATGAGGGTAGTGCAGTGGATGTGATCTATATGGATTTTAGTAAGGCATTTGACGAGGTTCCACACGGTAGGCTTATTCAGAAAGTTAGAAGGCATGGGATCCAGTGAAGTTTGGCTAGGTCGATTCAGAATTGGCTTGCCTGCAGAAGGCAGAGGGTTGTGGTGGAGGGAGTACATTCAGATTGGAGGATTGTGACTAGTGGTGTCCCACAAGGATCTGTCTGGGACCTCTGCTTTCCGTGATTTTTATTAATGACCTGGATGTGGGGGTAGAAGGGTGGGTTGGCGATTTTGCAGACGACACAAAGGTTGGTGGTGTTGTAGATAGTGTAGAGGATTGTCAAAGATTGCAGAGAGACATTGATAGGATGCAGAAGTGGGCTGAGAAGTGGCAGATGGCGTTCAACCCGGAGAAGTGTGAGATGGTACACTTTGGAAGGACAAACTCCAAGGCAGAGTACAAAGTAAATGGTAGGATACTTGGTGGTGTGGAGGAGCAGAGGGATCTTGGGGTACATGTCCTCAGATCTCTGAAAGTTGCCTCACAGGTGGCTAGAGTAGTTAAGAAAGTTATGGGGTGTTAGCTTTCATATTTCGAGGGATAGAGTTTAAGAGTCGCGATGTAATGATGCAGCCCTGTAAAACTCCAGTGAGGCCACACTTGGAGTACTGTATCCAGTTCTGGTCACCTCACTATAGGAAGGATGTGAAAGCATTGGGAAGGGTACAGAGGAGATTTACCAGAATGCTGTCTGGTTTATAGAGTATGCATTATGATCAGAGATTAAGGGAGCTGGGGCTTTACTCTTTGGAGAGAAGGAGGATGAGAGGAGACATGATAGAGGTGTACAAGATAATAAAAGGACTAGATCGAGTGGATAGCCAGCGCCTCTTCCCCAGGGCACCACTGCTCAATACAACAGTACATGACTTTAAGGTAAGGGGTGGGAAGTTCAAGGGGGATATCAGAGGAAGGTTTTTTTACTCAGAGAGTGGTTGGTGCATGGAATGCACTGCCTGAGTCAGTGGTGGAGGCAGATACGCTAGTGAAGTTTAAGAGACTACTAGACAGGTATATGGAGGAATTTAGGTTGGAGGCTTATATGGGAGGCAAGGTTTTAGGGTCAGCACAACATTGTGGGCTGAAGGGCCCATACTGTGCTGCACTATTCTATGTTCTATTTTATTTTCGAAAGATTTATTGAATTGTCAATTCTTGCTGACTGGACACCAAAAAAATGGCTGTTTGTACCGTAGTATACAATCTGAACATCACATCCTCGTCGGTGCCGTCGACGTGGGCATTTATAGCACCATCCGCTCCAGGGGATGAGCGACAACATAGAGCGAATTCTCGTCTTGATTTGAAACAGTACTTTTCAGGGAGATCTACAGGATAGAACCAATAGTCACCAAAATAACAGTGGAGCTTACAGAAATTTAACGTGAGGTTTTGTTCTGTCTCCTTGGCAAACAAATCTTAAACATAGCCAATATTTTGGGGTAAAGTACATTTCGTGCTCTTCCTCATTATATCGTGCTGTGGTTACAATCTGTGTAAACCAGAGAAAGTGAGTGTAATTTTATTTCAGATAGACAGAATAAAATTAGTACATTTTCTCCAAACCTCTCAGCTTCATTTTTTTTGTGTGTCTGCATTCAAGGTTAAACCTGAACCGTGTTCAGCTGATGATTGGATAAAGAAAGTAAAGAGTAATTGTCGTTTGAATTCAGTGACTGGAGGTAATGGTCCCACCTGGGTATCTCATTGTGTCATGATGTCATCGCTTACCAAGCGATTGGCTCTACAGCATTAAACAGCTGAGCTGTTCTGATGTCTGTTCCCAAGAATAACACTTTAAGTATGTGTTTAGAATATATTGGATATTTTTAATCAGTCGCTTCACAAATTTAACATTCGCTGTTTAATGCATTGCTTTGATGACTGGGAATTATTCTTTGTGTTTCTTTTCTTTTTCACCAGACTACAATCAGAAAATAAATGTACATCACAGTTGAGGTTAACTGCAGCCCGGAGGAGAAGTTGTTAACCCCTTGAATTCCTGCAGTTGCCGGCTTACAGATACACCCTGTTATTTGTTTGTGTTAAATGAAAATGAGGTAAGTTTTTTTTAAAGCGATGATATTGAGATAAAATTTAAATACACATGTAGCTTAAATAACAGCAAATTGGTCCAAGGATCGAATCAAGTTCTGCGAATGAAGAGGAATGCACCCAAAGCCTGGGGAATCTACACAACTATCCACTCAACTCACAGGCACTCAGTTGTGTCATTTAATGGAGAGTCATATATAAATTTGGAAAAGCGGGATAGACGAACCAAACAAGTTGTATGCAGTGCTTTAACGTGAGAGCAATCCAAGGCAGAATTTCGTCTTACAATGCGGTTCAAGTTCAACTGCAGAAATGTCTGAGTTTCTGTCCTTTTGTCATCTTCTCAGTGGCCACTCTGATGCTATCGCTGCTCTTCCATAAACATCACTGAGCAATCTCTGATGTAACGTCTTCTCCATCAACGCTTCATGATGCATTTCTGGTGACAAGGACTTGGTCGATGAAGCATTGGCCCCAGAGGCAGCTGAGAGCAAAACGACCTTGGTGCGCAAGTTCAGTGATAACCACAGGTGCCTTTACTGGTAGATAAGTCGGCGTGACGATGTTTCGCCACACGTCTCCTTGAACTGTAGTAATTCTAATCTCGAAACAGGCTCGGCCCAATATGTACACAGAGCTCTCAGTTTAACAATATTGAGCAAATCACTGCTGTAACCTGCCACGAACATGATTTCCCAATATGTCAGAGTGGCGTGGAGGGAAATCGTCCGCCAAATGGAAATTCCAGATGCGACCTAATGACGAGGCCAACGTTAAGTGTGAAAGATCACAAGCCGGTCTATCGATCTGTGATTGAATATTCTACAATACCGTGCGGGGAAATAATCAATGCCAGGGCAGGATATCTGGAGGATCGGGTTTCCACCTTCGTCTTATCTGTAGGGTTGCATTGTTCAAACGCTCTCCAAACATGCAATCCTTGGTAGAGACTTGCACCAGTACTGCCAAATGCGCATCCGAATGCAGAATCTAAGGGAATATTCTAGTAGGCGTCAAGTTTACCACTATCAAACACAAGATCATAAGGTACAGGAGCAGAATCAGGTATTCGGACTATTAAGTGTCGCACATTGTGTGTCGACAGGAGGAAATTCGGACGTGATTAAAGTATTTCCCCGAGGGCAGAAAAGGGAATCCCGGCCGGTGAGGGAGAGGTAAGAGTCAGATGGCAGTATGAGGTCACCTGTGCAGACGGTGCCAGTGTCAATCTGTCTGTCTGTCTCGTTGACTCTGTCTTTCTCTCACATGCATATCTAACATTGTATCTGAGGCTTGAGATTCACTTTATGCCTCACTGAATCTATTCATCTGCCAATATAAAACAGTTTATTTTTGTTATTTAACAAGACTGCCATTTCTTTGCAGGTTGTAAGATTTCTTCTGAATGTTCGTTTGACCTTTGGCAGATTTGAGATGCTCACAAAAGTCTATTACATCAGCAACATCAAAAGAAAAAATCTTGAGGAACTCAGCAGAGTTTTTACAGCATTGTCTGTGTGCGTGTGTTGTCCTCGGTTCCAGCCTCTGCAGAGTTTCTGATATTTGTACATCAGGAACGTGCTCATCTGACCACTGCCAGCGCAGCTTTGTTCTGTCCATTGTATCTCTGTCTGTATCTGTGTGTGTGTGTGTGTGTGTGTGTTTGTTTTGTGCGTGTGCATGTGTTTGTGCGTGTGCATGTGTTTGTGCATGTGCATTTTCGTGTACATGTGCGTGTGTTTGACAACGTGTGTAGCCAGGAGGGATGTGAAGCACTGAAGGAGAGCTCAAACTGGACAACCGTAAGGACAGAAGTTCGGGATCGGACAGTATTGGTGAACTCCTTACAGATGAATATCAGGCATCAAAAACGTGAACTCAGTGAAGGTGGCTGCTCTGTGACTGTCATAAGGAGGTGGCTGGGAATGGACCCAAGTGCAAGACACAGACACTGAAGTCTAGGGACAGGACTAGGATACAGGGTGAGGGCAAGGACATGGACACGAAAACCAGGAACCTGGAACAGGACTGGACAAGAGAGCTAGGAGCCCGGGCTTGGACTCTGAGCCAGAGACTGGACAAGGACCCAGAACCTGGGTCTTGCCTCTGGATCGGACCCCAGAATTAGGCAAGGACATGACTTGGCTGGCAGGCAGGACGAGGCTGGAGTCTTCAGACTTGAGCCGAGGCTGGAGACCAGAGACTTCAGGCGAGGCTGGAGACAGGTGGAGGAGCAGGTAGTGTTGAGCAAACAGAGAGACTGCAGAGAGACTTAAGACAGTTTAGGGGAATGGGCAGAGAAGTGGCAAATGAAATACAATGTTGGAAAGTGTACGAATGAAATCAATGAAATTTTTTTGGATGAAAGAAATGTTTTTATTTCGGTCAGTAGAAATATAACAAAAACATCATTTTTCAACAATGATGTCATAAAACAAAATTAAATAATAAAATCTTTAACACAGACCTGAAGGATGTAGGCGGAACCTACAGCTCATCACACCTACCCCTCTTAATTATACGATAACATATTCGGCATCAATCATCACATCAAAACAAAATTTTTCCTAATCTTTTAACACAAAATCCAATTCCAAGTTTCATTTATTTACATTACTTCCATTCATTTTAAATCATGTGTTTTATATTTGTACATTAAATTATTTTAAAATAATTTTTAAACTTAAGTATGGTACATGTTTTTAAATTCTCACTACAACTGTTCCATAGATTCACCCCCTGACTGAAATACAATCATTTTTTTACATTTGTTCTTATCCTTTGTTTTTGAAATGTACATATTCCTCTCAAATCATGTTGACGTTCTCATTTTAAACAATTTTGAATACTATGTGGTAACTATCCATTTTTTACTTTATACATAATTTGTATTATTTTAAAATCTACGAAATCTCTGAATTTTAAAGGGTTTAGTTGAATAAATAGTAGATTGGTTGGCTCATCTTATTTACAATTCATATGACTTTCTTTTGGAGTTAAAAAAAAATCGAGTTTGTATATGTTTTCTATGTATTTCCCGATAACTCAACACAGTAAGACATGTATGGGATGATAAGTGAACAGTGTATAAGTGTATATAAATGTAACGTTCCATTATATTGGCTCGTGTATGTCTAGGGAAAATCCAGCCCAGCACCCGCCTCAACACTCCCCTCAGGGTCAGTCGCCGCCCGAATCAATCACAACATCAATTATCAGCCAGCACACCCAGTAAATTTTAACAAATACACTTTATAGATATTACTAATTCTATGACATTAATATACATTTGATACAGAGAGGAAAGTAATGAAAAAAAAAGGCGCCAACACTTATCAAAGTCCAAGTTCTTCGCGCGCTACCGTTGGAGCTCAATTCGACTTCAGACGACCACCCGGATCCTGTCGACTCACAGCTTGGGACCACCCCAAGTGATTGACCGGAGCCTCTCCACACGTCCGCTGTCCTCCCCATCTCCCCTCCGACTCTCTGTCTCTCCCCCGACTCCCCGTCTCTCCACCGTCCTCCCCGTCTCTCCTCCGTCTCCCCGTCTCTCCTCCGTCTCCCCGTCTCTCCTCCGACTCCCCGTCTCTCCTCCAACTCCTTGTCTCTCCTCCAACTCTTTGTCTCTCCTCCGACTCCTCGTCTCTCCTCCGTCCTCCTCGTCTCTCCTCCGACTCCCCGTGTCTACTCCGTCCTCCCCATCTCTCCTCTGACTCCCCGTCTCTCCTTCGACTCCCCGTCTCTCCTTCGACTCCCCTCCAAAACTCAGTCCACAGTCATATCATACAGCATGGTATCCGAAAACAAAACAATACATAACCACCCATTGGCTACTAGAAGGCTGCTATCTCAATTTAAAGTAAAACAAACTGCTAGCGCAAACTCTCTTCAGCGTTAAAGCACAACAAAGCCGCATTCCCCAGATTAACAAAACAAAGTCGCCATTTTAAATGTAACAAAAGAAAGACCCCGTACATAAAGATTCCTGATTTAAGAAATCTTGCACTTTGTACAGTATTGCAACAGATTTGCACGTTTTTGCTTTTATTATGTGGTTTCCAGCTTAATTTATTATCTATTACCACTCCTAAAAATTTTGTCTCAGATGCCTTATCAATTTTGATATCATTTATTCCAAGTTTACTATATGAGTTTGACACACAATTTCCAAATATTATGAATTTAATTTTCCTTAGTTTTAGTGATAATTTGTTAGTATCAAACCCCTTCTTTATAATTTTTAATTCTTTCTCCATTGGATCCAAAAGTTGTTTCTGATGTTCCCCACTACAAAATATAGTTGCATCGTCAGCAAATAATATACATTTTAATGTCTGAGAAACCATACATACATCGTTTATATACAAAATAAACAGCAATGGACCAAGCACTGAACCCTTTCTTTGGAACTTCACTTTCCTTTTGTACTATCTAAATTGAAAAGACAAATAGTTAATCTAATAATTAAACATACATTACAAATATGGTTTCAATTTTGTAAATTTTTTGGTTTGAACAAATTTATATTATCAAGCCCTATTATATCTAATTTTTTTTCAACCCTTGGTTATGGATCAAGCCTTTTTAATATGGAAAATGAAAGGTATAACATGTTTTTGTGACTTATTTCTGAATAACTGTTTCATGTCTTTTGAACAGTTATCTAATAAATTTAATTTGTCCAGATCCCACTACTTTAGATATTTACTTATAAGAACTTTTTAAATACCACGCTGCCTACCTTCCCAATTTCACACCCAACTGACACCATTGACAAAATTTTAGGTTTAAATCCCTTTCAGAAGAGATTAATAGAAAACATAGAAAATAGGTGCAGGAGTAGGTCATTTGGCCCTTCAAGCCTGCACCGCCATTTATTATGATCATGGCTGATCATCCAACTCAGAACCCTGCACCAGCCTTCCCTCCATACCCTCTGATCCCCCTAGCCACAATGGCCATATCTAACTCCCTCTTAAATATAGCCAATGAACTGGCCTCAACTGTTTCCTGTGGCAGAGAATTCCACAGATTCACCACTCTCTGTGTGAAGAAGTTTTTCCTAATCTCGATCCTAAAAGGCTTCGCCTTTATCCTCAAACCGTGACCCCTTGTTCTGGACTTCCCCAACATCGGGAACAATCTTCCTGCATCTAGCCTGTCCAATCCCTTTAGGATTTTATACATTTCAATCAGATCCCCCCTCAATCTTCTAAATTCCAACGAGTACAAGCCTAGTTCATCCAGTCTTTCATCATATGAAAGTCCTGCCATCCCAGGAATCAATCTGGTGAACCTTCTTTGTACCCCCTCTATGGCAAGGATGTCTTTCCTCAGATTAGGGGACCAAAACTGCACACAATACTCCAGGTGTGGTCTCACCAAGGCCTTGTACAACTGCAGTAGTACCTCCCTGCTCCTGTACTCGAATCCTCTTGCTATAAATGCCAGCATACCATTCGCCTTTTTCACCGCCTGCTGCACCTGCATGCCCACTTTTAATGACTGGTGTATAATGACACCCAGGTCTCATTGCACCTCCTCTTTTCCTAATCGGCCACTATTCAGATAATAATCTGTTTTCCTATTTTTGCCACCAAAGTGGATAACTTCACATTTATCCACATTAAATTGCATCTGCCATGAATTTGCCCACTCACCCAACCTATCCAAGTCACCCTGCATCCTCTTAGCATCCTCCTCACAGCTAACACTGCCGCCCAGCTTCATGTCATCCGGAAACTTGGAGATGCTGCATTTAATTCCCTCATCCAAGTCATTAATATATATTGTAAACAACTGGGGTCCCAGCACTGAGCCTTGCGGTACCCCACTAGTCACTGCCTGCCATTCTGAAAAAGTCCTGTTTATTCCCACTCTTTGCTTCCTGTCTGCTAAACCAATTCTCTATCCGCATCAATACCTTACCCCCAATACCATGTGCTTTAAGTTTGCACACTAATCTCCTGTGTGGGACCTTGTCAAAAGCCTTTTGAAAATCCAAATATACCACGTCCACTGGTTCTCGCCTATCCACTCTACTAGTTACATCCTCAAAAAATTCTATGAGATTCGTCAGACATGATTTTCCTTTCACAAATCCATGCTGACTTTGTCCGATGATTTCACTGCTTTCCAAATGTGCTGTTATCACATCTTTGATGACTGACTCCAGCAGTTTCCCCACCACCGACATTAGGCTAACCGGTCTATAATTCCCTGGTTTCTCTCTCCCTCCTTCTTTAAAAAGTGGGGTTACATTAGCCACCCTCCAATCCTCATGAACTAGTCCAGAATCTAACGAGTTTTGAAAAATTATCACTAATGCATCCACTATTTCTTGGGCTACTTCCTTAAGCACCCTGGGATGCAGACCATCTGGCCCTGGGGATTTATCTGCCTTCAATCCCTTCAATTTACCTAACACCACTTCCCTACTAACGTGTATTTCGCTCAGTTCCTCCATCTCACTGGATCCTCTGCCCCCTACTATTTCTGGAAGATTATTTATGTCCTCCTTAGTGAAGACAGAACCAAAGTAATTATTCAATTGGTTGGCCATGTCCTTGCTCCCCATAATCAGTTCACCTGTTTCTATCTGTGTGGGACCTACATTTGTCTTTACCAGTCTTTTCCTTTTTACATATCTATAAAAGCTTTTACAGCCAGTTTTTATGTTCCCTGCCAGTTTTCTCTCATAATCTTTTTTCCCCTTCCTAATTAAGCCCTTTGTTCTCCTCTGCTGAACTCTGAATTTCTCCCAGTCCTCAGGTGAGCCACTTTTTAAATAGCATCTATTTAGATTAGATTAGATTAGATTATGAGGACACGCAGTCCTCTTTTATTGTCATTTAGTAATGCATGCATTAAGAAATGATACAATAATATTCCAGAATGATATCACAGAAATACATGACAAACCAACTGAAAAACTGACAAAAACCACATAATTATAACATATAGTTACAACAGTGCAAAGCAATACCATAATTTGATAAGGACAGACCATGGGCACAGTAAAAGTCTCAAAGTCTCTCGAAAGTCCCATCATCTCATGCAGACGGTGAACCTCCAGCGCTGTAAACTTGCTGATGTAGCATCTGACCACAGTCCGACTCCGAGCCCGCCCGAAAATTCCGAGCCTCCAACACCGAGCACAATCTCTGCCGAGCGCTTCGACCCCATCAACAGGCAATAGGCAAAGCTGAGGATTTGGGGCCTTCCCTTCTGGAGATTCTTGATCGCACAGTAGCAGCGGCAGCGAAGCAGGCATTTCAGAAGTTTCAGGTGTTCCTCTGCGCTTCTCACGGCTGTCTCCATCAAATCAGGATTGTGCATGGCCCCTAGTTAACACATACGATATCATTCAGAACGGCCGCGCGCACTGCATCGCACCACCATCTTCTCCTCCCTCCCTCCGTATTTACGATATAATTATGAAATTACAGCCAGGTATATCTGATAAAATTAAAAATGAATGGGAAAGGGAACTTCAACTTTGCCCACCTATAGAGAAATGGGATAAAATTTTTCAATTAGTTCTTCCTCTATATGTGCCAAACATATGCTAATACAATTTAAAGTAGTGCATAGGGCCCATATGTCTAAAGATAAATTAGCCCGTTTTTATTCACATATGAACCCTACCTGTGACAGATGTCACTCTGAGGTGGCTTTCTGAACTCACATGTTTTGATCCTGCCCTCTTTTGGAAAAATTCTGCAAAGATATTTCTGATATTATCTCAACAGTTCTGTATTTTAACTTACAACCCCATCCCGTTATGGCAATTTTTGGATTGCCAATGACAGAACATAGTTTTTTTACCCTCTTCAGCCTGTCGGATGATCGCATTTTTTACTTTAATGGCCAGAAGATCCATTTTATTGAACTGGAAAGAGACCAACCCTCCTACCACATTTCAATGGTTTTCCCAAACTATATCATGTTTAAATTTAGAAAAAAAATCAGAAGTGACATTTTTGATCCTTTGGTTAAGTTTGAAGAGACTTGGAAACCATTTATTCAAAATTTTCATATGATGTAATTTGACCATTCTGAATCCTTCTTATTAATTTAAAATATATGAATAGAGGAGCGGAGTTGACGACATTATTGAACGTATTTGATTTAAGACATTGGTCCAGCCTTGTTTTGTTCTGTTTGCTTTTTTTGGGGGGTTTAGTATTTAGTTTTATTTTTGTTTTTTGGGGGGTTTTTTCTTTGTATTATTTTTTTTTCTTTTTATTTCTTTTTACTCTATGATTAACTATATTAAGAGTTTGGAAGTCTATTGCACCTGTATGATTTGAAATCTTTTTTGTACATGTTTATCAACAATAAGATTATTCCAATCTCTCTGTATCAATATTGTTATTCTGTTTATAATTTTGGAAAAGTAATAAAAAGATTTAAAAAGGAAAGAAAGAAAGAACTTTGTGGAACCCCACAAGTTACCCTCAAAAGTTTTGAATTTGAGTTATTTATATGTACGTACTGATACCTGTCTTCCAAATAACTACTTAAACAGTCATGTGCCACCCCTCTAATACCATATAGTCCTCATTTTGTTAACAATAATTTATGGTCAATGGTGTCAAATGCTCTTTTTAGATCAAGGAATATTCCCACTGTGTATTCATTTCTTTCTATAGAGTTTGATATTTCTTCTACAAAATCTATTAATGGTATTGTAGTGGTATGTTCATGCACTTTGAACATAGGACACGGAACATAGAATAGTACAGCACAGTACAGGCCCTTTGGCCCACAATGTTGTGCCGACCCTCAAACCCTGCCTCCCATATAAGCCCCCACCTTAAATTGGTGGAAGAAATAAACAGGCAGACTATTATTTAGATGGGAAGAAAATTGAAAATGCAGAGATGCAGAGAAACTTGTGAGTGTTCGTGCAAGATACCCTAAAGGTTACCCTCCAAGTTGAGTCAGTTATGAAGAGGGCAAATGAAATGTTGGTATTCATTTCTAGATGTACAGAATATAAGAGCAGGAATGTGATTTTGAGGCTTGTGTGCAGTTTTGGGCTCCTTATTTTAGAAATGATATACTGACATAGGAGAGGGTTCAGAGGTGATTCACGAGAATGATTTCAGGAATGAGTGGGTTACCATATGAGGAACGTCTGGCAGCTCTTGGGCTGTATTTCCTGGAGCTCAGGAGAATGAGGGGGGATCTCATAGAAACATTCCCAATGTTAAAATGCCTGAACAGATTCAATATGGCAAAGTTATTTCCCATGGTAGGGGATTCTAGGAAAAGAGTGCATGACTTCAGGATTGAAGGACGTTGTTTTAGAACTGAAATGAGGAGAAATTACTTTACTCAGAGGTGGTAAATGTGTGGAATTTGTTGCCACAAGTGGCTGTGGAGGCCAAGTCATTGGGTGTATCTAAGACAGAGATAGATAGGTTCTTGTTTAGCCAGGGCATCAAATGGTATGGGGTGAAGGCAGGGGAGCAGGAATGACTGGAAGAATTGGATCAGCCCATGATTGAATGGCGGAGCAGACTTGGTGGGCCAAATGGTGCATATGTCATGGTCTGAATTGTCATATCTCCCACACTGTTTTATTTTGATAGTACAGTTTCATTCCTTCTGAACAAATTTCTGTTTCAGTTAATCAGTTTAGCCATTCAAAACATTAAGTCATTGATCATTAGCATACTGTTTAATTATGCATTGAGCTCTGTACCTGCAGAATAATCAAGGTTTTATTTGAAAAGCGGTCTATTACTTAATACGCTACTTTTTTAGTGAAATACAAAACATTCTCAGGCTCTTTCCTTGATTTACAAAATGAATGTTTGGAAATCTAAAATTTATCTTTCTAATGATACACTAATGTTGAAGACTAAAAATAAACATCTAAAAATAGTTAATATATTAATCTAGGGTGCCTAAGGGTTTTGCGCAGTCTTGCATCACCTACGCTTTATTCACCTACCTGTAGCGCAGTTTCACTGTGATTGAAACATTGTGGTCTGTCTCTTTAAATCTAGCATCACAATCTACTTTGGATGGCAAAAAGGAACAGAGTTCATGATTACTGTATCTGGATACTTGTGGCAATACTAAACCAATGTCAAATGTTTGTCTCAGAAAGATGTAAACGAAGTCAGCCAATTCATCTACTGAAGCGGATTTCCCACAGCCACATCCTTACACTTATTCCCGTGTACCGAATTCTCTGCCACAAGCCAGTGCTGTGTCTCCTGTCTGCACACTGGGGTATTTCCCCTTTGACAAACATAATGCTGGATAAAACTGAGTAGCCTGGGTAGAGCTGAGAAGCCTAGAATATATATATATATATATATATATATATATACACACACACACAATTACACCCAGACTCCGTCTCTCACACACACTCAATCATACACAAGTACACATAGATGCAGTCCGATTGTCAAATCATTATTGAACCAAATGGGAAGTTACAGTCCAACAGACAAACTCAACAGGTTCAGCTGCATTTGTAGAGCAGGTGGGGGACGTTGAAGAACTGTAGACAATCCCTTCCCCCAACAAATGCTGCTCAGCTCAACCCATCTGAGACCCTCCTGTAGACTATCTGTTGTCCGAGCTTCCAGCATCTCCAGACTCTGGAGTGTCAGGGCTCTTGACTGGGTTCACTTTGACATCAACTGCTGCCTGTGCCTGTCTGTAGGTGTATCTGTAACCTCACATCTTGAAACATTATCAGGATGAACGGCTTGTCATGTGTGGAGTGTTTGACTGCTCTAGGCCTGTATCACTAGAATTAAGAAGAATAACGGTGACTTGATTGAAACCTAACGAATGCTGAAACGTTTTGATCAAGTGGATGTGGAGAGAATGTTCCCTGTGGTGGGAGAGTCTTGGGCTAGAGGACACAGCCTCACAATGGGGGGAGGGGAGGGGCATCCATTTAGAATGGAGGTGAGAAGAAAATTCTTTATCCAGAGAATGGAGAATCAGTTAAATTTGTTGCCACAGGCATCTGTGGAGGCCGAGTCTTATATATATTTAAGGCAGAGGTTGACAGATTCTTGATTGGTCAGGGCATGAGGGATACAGGGTGGAGATGGGGACATACAGGAAACATGGATCAGCCATGCTCAAATGGTGGAGCTGACTCGATGGGCCAAATGGCCTAATTCTACCTCAGTACTTAACTCCGTGCACTTGTATTAATAACTTTGCATTAAAACATTCGGCTGAGCGGTGAATGGGGAAGGACCAAAAATGAACTCACCAAAACCAAGGGTGCGTTACCTCACAGGACATTTTAATGGTCTTAAGCAAGAGATTTCAAGTTGTAGTAATGTAACCGAAATAACAGGAGACTGAGATGCCTTGACACGGGTTGCCATGGCTATCAGGAGTACAATTGTGGCAAAACTCCCCCAGAGTTCCCTCTAATCGTGCCAGGTATTTATTGTTTATGACGTGTTGGCAAATACTGCTGAGAAGCCTCATTATTAAGTGTTCAGAATGGCAGCAATTATAGTTTTATATTCAGACCACAGCACTGCTAGTCAATCTTTGTCACGTGTCCCGCTGGTTGATGAGCTCCTTCAGATGACTAGTTACAGTGGCTGGAATGGCTGCAAGCGGAGGTGGCCATGTCTTGGCCACAGTGGCAGATCCCTGGAGAGCAATGAATGAGCTTTTGGGGTGAGGACCTCTGTGTGTATGTGTGGAGGGGCGTACTGGGTAACCGGGCCACAAAAGAAGCGTGGAATGACCTTTGCGAAAGTGGGCAGAAATAAGCCATTCAACCCCACGACTGTGCCAATCAGTAAGCATGCATTGGTCCTAATCACAGTCATTGGCAGCAGGTTGGAGCTCAGGAAGAGGGAGGTATGGATACACCGTCGGTATGTAGGCAAAGACACACTGGGACTGACGTGCATCGATTCGGTTCATTTGTTTAAGGAGAGGCTGGAACTGGAAGCAGTCGAAGGAGATTCATTGCTCCGATACATGGAGTGACAGATCATGAGAGGCATAGATAGAGATCCAGTATTATTTTCCTTGCATTGAAATGTGTAAAACCAGAGGGTATGCAATTAAATTGAGAGGGAATGCATTCAAACGAGATGCAGGGATGTTTTTTTTTTAAACACAGAAAATGGTTGATACCTGGGACGTGCTGCCTGGGTTGGTGGTGGAGGTACATACCATGGTGTTGCTCACGGGGCTCTTAGATAGGGACATGAATGAGCAGGAAAGTGGAAATCGATATTGTGTAGGCAGAATGGATTCATTTTGTTGGGTTTGATTACTAACATAATTAGTTGGCACAACGCTGTGGGCCGGCGGGACAGTTCCTGTGCTACATTGTTCTAATGTCTAATCCGTGTTGCCCCGTGCAAGTTGCTCGGGCTGGTGGTGGAATGGGGGTAACCTTACTGAAGCAGGGCGGTCCCCGAAGGCACAGGACAACACGGATCTGGTGATGTTTTAGCCCTTGGGAGAGTCTCGATCGACGGGTCAGTATTACCAGATTGGCAGGAAAGGTATGGCCACATTAGTGGGATTGTATTACAGACCACCGAATAGTCAACGAGACTTGGAAGAGCAAATCTGCAGAGAGATAGTAGGCAACTGCAGGAAACATAAAGTTATGGTGGTAGGGGATTTTAATTTTCCATACATTGATTGGGACTCCCATACTGTTAGGGGTCTAGATGGTTTAGAGTTTGTAAAATGTGTTCAGGAAAGTTTTCAAAATCAGTATATAGAGGGACCAACTAGAGGGGATGCAATATTGGATCTCCTGTTAGGAAACGAATTAGGGCAAGTGACAGAAGTCTGTGTAGGGGAGCACTTTGGTTCCAGTGATCATAACACCATTAGTTTCAATTTGATCATGGACAAGGATAGATCTGGTCCTAGGGTTGAGGTTCTGAACTGGAAGAAGGCCAAATTTGAAGAAATGAGAAAGGATCTAAAAAGCGTGGATTGGAACAGGTTGTTCTCTGGCAAAGATGTGATTGGTAGGTGGGAAGCCTTCAAAGGGGAAATTTTGAGAGTGCAGGGTTTGCATGTTCCTGTCAGGATTAAAGGCAAATTGAATAGGAATAAGGAACCTTGGTTCTCAAGGGATATTGCAACTCTGATAAAGAAGAGGGAGTTGCATGAAATGTATAGGAAACAGGGGGTAAATCAGGTGCTTGAGGAGTATAAGAAGTGCAAGAAAATACTTAAGAAAGAAATCAGGAGGGCAAAAAGAAGACATGAGGTTGCCTTGGCAGTCAAAGTGAAGGATAATCCAAAGAGCTTTTACAAGTATATTAAGAGCAAAAGGATTGTAAGGGATAAAATTGGTCCTCTTGAAGATCAGAGTGGTCGGCTTTGTGCGGAACCAAAGGAAATGGGGGAGATCTTAAATAGGTTTTTTGCGTCTGTATTTACTAAGGAAGCTGGCATGAAATCTATGGAATTGATGGAATCAAGTAGTGAGACCATGGAAACTGTACAGATTGAAAAGGAGGAGGTGCTTGCTGTCTTGAGGAAAATTAAAGTGGATAAATCCCCGGGACCTGACAGAGTGTTCCCTCGGAGCTTGTAGGAGACTAGTGTTGCAATTGCAGGGGCCCTGGCAGAAATATTTAAAATGTCGCTGTCTACGGGTGAAGTGCCGGAGGATTGGAGAGTGGCTCATGTTGTTCTGTTGTTTAAAACAGGATCGAAAAGTAATCTGGGAAATTATAGGCCGGTGAGTTTAACGTCAGTAGTAGGTAAGTTATTGCAGGGAGTACTAAGAGACAGAATCTACAAGCATTTGGATAGACAGGGTGTTATTAGGGAGAGTCAACATGGCTTTGTGCGTGGTAGGTCATGTTTGACCAATCTGTTGGAGTTTTTCGAGGAGGTTACCAGGAAAGTGGATGAAGGGAAGGCAGTGGATATTGTCTACATGGACTTCAGTAAGGCCTTTGACAAGGTCCCACATGGGAGGTTAGTCAGGAAAATTCAGTCGCTAGGTATACATGGAGAGGTGGTTAATTGGATTAGACATTGGCTCGATGGAAGAAGCCAGAGAGTGGTGGTAGAGAATTGCTTCTCTGAGTGGAGGCCTGTGACTAGTGGTGTGCCACAGGGATCAGTGCTGGGTCCATTGTTACTTGTCATCTATATCGATGATCTGGATGATAATGTGGTAAATTGGATCAGCAAGTTTGCTGATGATACAAAGATTGGAGGTGTAGTAGACAGTGAGGAAGGTTTTCAGAGCCTGCAGAGGGACTTGGACCAGCTGGAAAAATGGGCTGAAAAATGGCAGATGGAGTTTAATACTGACAAGTGTGAGGTATTGCACGTTGGAAGGACAAACCAACGTAGAACATACAGGGTTAATGGTAAGGCACTAAGGAGTGCAGTGGAACAGAGAGATCTGGGAATACAGATACAAAATTCCCTAAGAGTGTTATCACAGGTAGATAGGGTCGTAAGGAGAGCTTTTGGTACATTGGCCTTTATTAATCGAAGTATTGAGTATAAGAGCTGGAATGTTATGATGAGGTTGTATAAGGCATTGGTGAGGCCGAATCTGGAGTATTGTGTTCAGTTTTAGTCACCAAATTACAGGAAGGATATAAATAAGGTTGAAAGAGTGCAGAGAAGGTTTACAAGGATGTTGCCGGGACTTGAGAAACTCAGTTACAGAGAAAGGTTGAATAGGTTAGGACTTTATTCCCTGGAGCGTAGAAGAATGAGGGGAGATTTGATAGAGGTATATAAAATTATGATGGGTATAGATAGAGTGAATGCAAGCAGGCTTTTTCCACTGAGGCAAGGGGAGAAAAAAACCAGAGGACATGGGTTAAGGGTGAGGGGGGAAAAGTTTAAAGGGAACATTAGGGGGGGCTTTTTCACACAGAGAGTGGTGGGAGTATGGAATGAGCTGCCAGACAAGGTGGTAAATGCAGGTTCTTTTTTAACGTTTAAGAATAAATTGGACAGATACATGGATGGGAGGTGTATGGAGGGATATGGTCCGTGTACAGGTCAGTGGGACGAGGTAGAAAATGGTTCGGCACAGCCAAGAAGGGCCAAAGGGCCTGTTTCTGTGCTGTAGTTTCTATGGTTTCTATGGCAGGTGCAGGTAGGCAGGAGCAGCAATCATTTAACACTTTGAGAGATGGGTGCTTCTGGCAGAGGGTGGAGGATCTCCGGATTTCTCGGTCCTGATGTGAGGTGGAGGACAGATCACTGGTGCATGGAAGATTAAAGGCAAAGGGGATTGGGACAGAATGGGAGCTGAGGACTGATGAGCACAGTACGTGTGCTTGCAACACTGTGTCCGACACAGTGATCAGCAGCACTGGGGCTCCACAGGGGACCGTCTTGTCTCCCTTTCTCTTCACCATTTACACCTCAGACTTCAACTACTGCACAGAGTCTTGTTATCTTCAGAAGTTTTCTGATGACTCTGCCATAGTTTGATGCATCAGCAAGGGAGATGAGGTTGAGTACAGGGCTACGGTAGAAAACTTTGCCACATGGTGTGAGCCGAATTATCTGCAGCTTAATGTGAAAAAGACTAAGGAACTGGTGGTAGACCTGAGGAGAGCTAAGGTACCGGTGACCCCTGTTTCCATCCGAGGGGTCTGTGTGGACATGGTGGGGGATTACAAATACCTGGGGATACGAGTTGACAATAAACTGCACCGGTCAAAGAACACTGAGGCTGTCTACAAGAAGGGTCAGAGCCGTGTCTATTTCCTGAGGAGACTGAGGTCCTTCAACATCTGCCAGACGATGCTGAGGATGTTCTACAAGTCTGTGGTAGCCAGTGCCATTATGTTTGCCGTTTTGTGCTGGGGCAGCAGGCTGAGGGTAGCAGACACCAACAGAATCAACAAACTCATTCGTAAGGCCAGTGATGTTGTGGGGATGGAACTGGACTCTCTCACGGTGGTGCCTGAAAAGAGGATGCTGTCCAAATTGCATGCCATCTTGGACAATGTCTCCCATCCACTACATAAGGTACTGGGTGGGCACAGGAGTACATTCAGCCAGAGACTCATCCCACCGAGATGCAGCACGGAGCGTCATAGGAAGTCATTCCCGCTTGTGGCCATCAAACTTTACAACTCCTCCCTTGGAGGGTCAGACACCGAGCCAATAGGCTGGTCCTGGACTTATTTCCTGGCATAATTTACATATTACTAGTTAACTATTTATGGTTTAATTACTATTTATTATTTATGGTGCAACTGTAACGAAAACCAATTTCCCCCGGGATCAATAAATTATGACTATGACTATGGCATTGAATTGTGGGACACGTTCGAGGGGCCGATTTAACAACCCCTACCTCTAATTCTTGGTGTTCTCATTGCTCCTCACATCCCCAAAGGCTCCACCTAATGACTGATTAATAGTGATAAAACCAACGTGCATCTTGTTGGGGCATGGGGGTAATCTCATGCGGGAAAAGAGAGAGCAAACTCAACAGGCAGACAGCACTTGAGGTCGGGTTCAAACCCACGTCACTGGCACTGCAGGCCAGCGGCTCCACCCACTGTGCCACGTGGTGATTTATAGTCCCTCAGGGCTTTCTAAGGGGACATTTACCACACAGAATGCAGTGGTTCACCGAGGTGGTGCCTTGCCATTGGACACATGACATCTGTATGAAAGGAATTTATTTTAGAGGAATGAGTTCACTCTAATATAGATGCCATGTGTCCAATGGCGCAGATTTGATACTCAGTCTCTTGCAGGGGTCTGTTAAAAACCGTACATGAAGCGGAAAGCGGGAAAAAAAAGTCATTCGTAACAAAGCAGTGAAAGTCACTACCAGCCCAGCCTGACCCCTTCACAGAATTCATCAGACCCCTGTCTGATTCACAGGAGCAGAGCTTGTAGACAACACCAGTGATGGCAATGAACACTGACTGACAGTGAGTAAGGTTAAAGCTGGAATGACACACAGAACGACGTGTGAAATGGAGCAATCTCTGGTTACACTGGGACGTCAGGCACTGGACAGTACTGTCAACAGGCAGGAAAGGTTTGACTGAAATATATTTACCTGTTTGCCTTTCCCCTGATGCATCAGAAAATTAACCACACACCAGCACCACTCCAGCGGTGACCCCAAACACATTCCTGGCTATCGCTCCACCTGACAGACCGCTCGGAGAGTCTGCAAAATGATGACGAGGAGATAATGAGATATGATGGAAACTACTGAGTAACTGAAGGGCCGAGGTAGAGTGGCTGTGGAGAGGATGCTTCCTACAGTGAACAGAGATGAGGAGGGATTTCAGCCAGAAGTTGGTGAATCTGTGTCGGATGAGGGGCCAAGTCATTATGTATATTTAAATCAGAGTTTGACAGTTTCTTGATTAGTCTGAGCATTAATAGTTGTGGGGAGAAGGCCGAAGGCAGGTGGATGGGGTTGAAGGGATAATAAACCAGCCATGATGTAATTGCAGTGCTCAATTCTGCTCCGATGTTGTTGGGTCTTGTCCACTTATGGTAACCCAGTGGAACAAGACACAGTAAATTTCCATTTTACTTTGATTAACTTTGCTAACTAGGGGTTTTGGTTTATTATAATTACAATTTCAAATGCAGATTCAAAATCTTAGTTGGACACAGAAGGTATTTTGCTATATAGCGTGGAAACATGGTCCTTATTCCAACTGGCCTACACTGACTAAGATTACAGTTCAAGGTAGTCCCAGTTGTCCAGGTTTGGCTCCTACCTAGCCACACCTTTACCTTTCTTATCCACATAAATTTTAAACGTTGTTACCGTCCCTGTCTCAGCCTCTACCCTGGCAACTTGTCCCATATACCAATCACCTTCTAAGCGATAATGTTGCCCTTGAGGTTCCTAATAGATCTCTTCTCCCTCACCTTCAGCCTATGCCCTATAATTACTAATGCCCCAACTCCGGTGAATAAAATCTGTGACCAATTTTTATCTGTGTGCTCACATGATTTTACTCCTATATCCAGTCTATTTAATATTTAAATTAACCCACAAAATTTATGGATTAAACAGCACACTCATTGAATTGCCTTTTGCCTCTGTTTTCAGAAGCTCAGGTGTTCATCCCAAAGCACTCGTGTGGGTCAGAGACAACTGTGTTCAGTGTGTTAGTAGAAAACTCAGTGGGGGGAATTGTTTTGGTGGGTGGAGATTGTTCACAATGGAAAGGGCTTAAAGCATTTACAAATCAGAACATTTGTCAATGAAATTGTGAGACTGAACTGCTCCCTAACTGGGAATGAAACACAGAACTTGCAGCAGTATATCATACATGTTACACTCAGCTCTATCAACCCACGTTGGTCCAGGGGAAACCACCATCTAACCACCAAAATGTGTCTCACGTTTGCGTATGCACCCTGGCACAAATGCACACCGTAAAATATCAGTCAATATACAATGTACGTTTAAACTATTACACTTCATAAATTTCTCGGTGACAATGGGGTTAGTGGAGTAACAAAAATATAAAATAAAAAGGCGCCAAGAATACAGATTATATAGTTCGTGCACACATTGGAGCTCACGCAATATCCTCGGTCCACCATTTGATTTCCCCTAAACTCCACGACCCTCGGACTGGGAGCAACCTGCTGTGGTCTACCAGAGCGCTTCCCACACGTCCTCCCTCTTCGCTTCTCCTCGCCAAACTTCGCATGCACCAACCCCGGGTCCCACACATACAGATAAAATAACAAGACCCCCATTTGTTAGTCCCCCCGTTATCAGTATTTATAACCCAAACATTTCAGCTACAGAGAACATTACCTCATAGTTAACATTACAGAGAAGCCATTTCATTAGAACACTTCAGATAAGCCATTTTATAATTAGCAGTTAACATTACAGTTAATATTACTGAGAACCCTACATACAAATAAGCCCTTTGTCCCTTGATATGTCTGCCGACCATGGCACCACTGGAAAACGCACCTCCGCCTGCAGAGCACCTATATCATACATTCATCCTCTGCTCCTGTGTGTGTTTGAGTGCCTCCTAAACGTCTCCACCCTGTCTCCCTCCACCTGCCCCATGGGGGCTCTTTCCAGATATGCACCACTCTGTTTAAAAATAAAACTTGTCCTGCACATCTTGTCTAAATTTTCTGCTCTGGTTCATAAAATCATGGTCTCCAGGGTGACATTTCCTCAGTGGCACAACCACTCTACCCACTTCTGTCGCAACTTTATAAAACCTCTCATCAGGTCTCCTTTCCACCATCAATGCTCCATAGAAAGCAGTCCAGCTTTGTCCAACCTCTCGTCCAGGCAGCATTCAGCTGAACATTTTCAGCCCCCTCACAAAAACCCCCATGTTCTTCCAGTGATGGGGTGAGCAGCCTGCACACAGCACTCCAGATGGGACCTGAAAAAAGCCCCATACACTGCATCATTACTTCCCAAACTTTAAACTCAACAAAAGAACATAAGAAATAGGAGCAGAACAAGCCTGCCCCACCATTCAGTAAGATCATGGCTGACCTGTCTGTAAACTCAGCTCCATCTACCTGCCTTTTCCCCAAAACCCTTAATTCCACTACTATGTAAGTATCTATCTAACTGTATCTTAAATATATTTTGTGAAGAAGCCTCAACTGCTTCCCTGGGCAGAGAATTCCACAGATTCCCCACTCTCTGGGACAAACAGTTTCTCCTCATCTCCGTCCTAAATCTTCTCCCCTGAATCTTGAGGCAATGTCTAGTGTCAACTAACTACGGAAACAGCTGTCCTACTTCCATCTTATATATTCTTTTCAAAAATTTTGTACGTTTCTATAAGATCCCCTCTCATTCTTCCGAACTTAGAAACATAGAAAGTAGGTGCAGGAGTAGGCCATTTGGCCCTTCGAGCCTGCACCGCCATTTATTATGATCATGGCTGATCATCCAACTCAGAACCCTGCCCCAGCCTTCCCTCCATACCCCCTGACCCCCGTAGCCACAAGGGCCATATCTAACTCCCTCTTAAGTATAGCCAATGAACTGGCATCAACTGTTTCCTGTGGCAGAGAATTCCACAGATTCACCACTCTCTGTGTGAAGAAGTTTTTCCTAATCTCGGTCCTAAAAGGCTTCCCCTCTATCCTCAAACTGTGGCCCCTCGTTCTGGACTTCCCCAACATCGGGAACAATCTTCCTGCATCTAGCCTGTCCAATCCCTTTAGGATCTTATACGTTTCAATCAGATCCCCCCTCAATCTTCTAAATTCCAACGAGTACAAGCCCGGTTCATCCAGTCTTTCTTCATATGAAAGTCCTGCCATCCCAGGAATCAATCTGGTGAACCTTCTTTGTACTCCCTCTATGGCAAGAATGTCTTTCCTCAGATTAGGGGACCAAAACTGCACACAATACTCCAGGTGTGGTCTCACCAAGGCCTTGTACAACTGCAGTAGTACCTCCCTGCTCCTGTACTCGAATCCCCTCGCTATAAATGCCAGCATACCATTCGCCTTTTTCACCGCCTGCTGTACCTGCATGCCCACTTTCAATGACTGGTGTATAATGACACCCAGGTCTCGTTGCACCTCCCCTTTTCCTAATCGGCCACCATTCAGATAATAATCTGTTTTCCTATTTTTGCCACCAAAGTGGATAACTTCACATTTATCCACATTAAATTGCATCTACCATGAATTTGCCCACTCACCCAACCTATCCAAGTCACCCTGCATCCTCTTAGCATCCTCCTCACAGCTAACACTGCCGCCCAGCTTCGTGTCATCCGCAAACTTGGAGATGCTGCATTTAATTCCCTCATCGAAGTCATTAATATATATTGTAAACAACTGAGGTCCCAGCACTGAGCCTTGCGGTACCTCACTAGTCACTGCCTGCCATTCTGAAAAGGTCCCGTTTATTCCCACTCTTTGCTTCCTGTCTGCTAACCAACTCTCCACCCACACCAATACCTTACCCGCAATACCGTGTGCTTTAAGTTTGCACACTAATCTCCTGTGTGGGACCTTGTCAAAAGCCTTCTGAAAATCCAAATATACCACATCCACTGGTTCTCCCCTATCCACTCTACTAGTTACATCCTCAAAAAATTCTATGAGATTCGTCAGACATGATTTTCCTTTCACAAATCCATGCTGACTTTGTCCGATCATTTCACCGCTTTCCAAATGTGCTGTTATCACATCCTTGATAACTGACTCCAGCAGTTTCCCCACCACTGACGTTAGGCTAACCGGTCTATAATTCCCCGGTTTCTCCCTCCCTCCTTTTTTAAAAAGTGGAGTTACATTAGCCACCCTCCAATCCTCAGGAACTAATCCAGAATCTAACGAGTTTTGAAAAATTATCACTAATGCCTCCACTATTTCTTGGGCTACTTCCTTAAGCACCCTGGGATGCAGACCATCTGGCCCTGGGGATTTATCTGCCTTCAATCCCTTCACTTTACCTAACACCACTTCCCTACTAACATGTATTTCGCTCAGTTCCTCCATCTCACTGGACCCTCTGTCCCCCACTATTTCTGGAAGATTATTTATGTCCTCCTTAGTGAAGACAGAACCAAAGTAATTATTCAATTGGTCTGCCATGTCCTTGCTCCCCATAATCAATTCACCTGTTTCTGTCTGCAGGGAACCTACATTTGTCTTTACCAGTCTTTGCCTTTTCACATATCTATAAAAGCTTTTACAGTCCGTTTTTATGTTTCCTGCCAGTTTTCTCTCATAATCTTTTTTCCCCTTCCTAATTAAGCCCTTTGTCCTCCTCTGCTGAACTCTGAATTTCTCCCAGTCCTCAGGTGATCCACTTTCTCTGGCTAATTTGTATGCTTCTTCTTTGGAATTGATACTATCCCTAATTTCTCTTGTCAGCCACGGGTGCACTACCTTCCTTGATTTATTCTTTTGCCAAACTGGGATGAACCTTTGTTGCAGTTCATCCATGCAACCTTTAAATGCTTGCCATTGCATATCCACCGTCAATCCTTTAAGTGTCATTTGCCAGTCTATCTTAGAGAGTATATTTCTAACTTCAGAGAGTCTCGTCCTAGGCGACTCAATCTTTCCTCATAGGTTAACCCCTGGAATCTCTGGAATCAAACTGTTGAACCTCCTCTGCACTGCCTCCAAAGCCAGTATATCCTTCCTCAAGTATGCAGACCAGAACTGCACACAGTACTCCAGGTGCGGCCTCACCAGTACCCTGTATAGTTGCAGCATGACCTCCCTGCTCAACACCCAGACCGATGAAGGCACGGATGATATGTGTCCTTTCCACTTGTGTTGCCAATTAATTGTCCTCTCATTCCTACTAAAATTGATATTTTCCACACAAGGACCCCCGCCCCCATCATTCAAAAGACATGACTAGAGAAATTTGCCTTCTCTCACCGGGAGAAGATGCTGAAGTTTCCAGGGTATGTTGTGAACCCTCTGGACTTTTGCCTCCAGTGTGGTTTTCTGCACAGTGGATTACATAGAAACACAGGTAACAGGAGTGAGGATGCGTCATTCGAGCCCTCAGAGCGCCCCACCCTTTCACAGGATATTGGCCAACTCCATCTACTAGGAGAGAAGCTGTTGTATTTTTAACCATCTGCCGGACTATCACCCAAACACCTTGGACCATCTACACTCCTGGTCACACTCTTCTATGAAATAAGAAGTTCTCAGGGGATGCTCACGGTGACTGGGTCTCTGGCACTGAGCCTGGCGCTATTGTGCAGGAGGGAAGCAGGGAGAAGAGGAACGCGGTAGTCGTAAAGGATTCCATAGTCAGGGGAATGGACATGAGATCCTGTGAGCCTAATAGAGATACCCACATGGTGTGTTGCCTCCCAGGTGCCAGGGTACTGGATATCTCAGATCGGATCCAGAATATTCTGAAGGGAGAGGGCAAGCAGCCAATTATCTTGGTACATGTTGGTACCAATGACATGGATCGGAGCAGGGAGGAGGTCCTGAAGAGAGATTTCCGGGAGTTAGGAAGGAAGCTGAGAAGCAAGACCTCCAGGGTAGTAATCTCGTGATTGCTACCTGTGCCACGTGCTAGCGAGGGCAAGAATAGTCAGATCAGGCAGATGAATGCATGGCTGAGAGACTGGTGTAGGGGGCAGGGCTTCAGATTCTTGGATAATTGAGATCTCTTCTGGGGGAAGTATGACCTGTTCAAAAAGGACAGGTTACACCTGAACCCGAAAGGGACCAATATCCTGGCGGGAAAGTTTAACAGAGCTGTTAGGAAGGGTTTAAACTAATTTGGCAGGAGGATGGGAACTAGAATGACAGAGCGGAGGAAGGGGAAAACAGAAATAAATCTAAGATAGTGAGCAGTAAAGATGTCAGGAAAGACAGGTAGGTGATGGGGCAAATTTGTAGCCATTGGGATGAGTTGCAGTGCAATAAAGTTGCAGTGAAATCAAAGAAAAAAGTACCAAATACTGGTCTTAAGGTGTTGTACTTAAATGCACGCAGCATAAGCATTAAAGTGGATGATCTTGTTGTACAGCTACAGATTGACAGGTATGATATTGTGGCCATCACTGAGACCTGGCTAAAGGATGCATGTCTCTGGGAGCTGAACGTCCAAGGATACACGGTCTATCAGAAGGATAGGTAGGTAGGCAGAGGGGGAGACGTGGCTTTATTGGTAATAAATGATATCAAATCATTAGAAAGAGGTGATATAGGATTGGAAGGTGCAGAATCTTTATGGGTTAAGCTAAGAAATCCCAGGGGTAAAAGGACCCTGATGGCAGTTACATACAGGCCTCCAAACAGCTGCAGTGATGTGGACTACAAATTACAACAGGGGTGTATGGGGTGTCAGGGAGGGGTAGCACCTCTGTTGGGGGAACATGTCGCATCCTTTTCAGGGCAGTTAGTCAACCTTTGGTCCCCACCTGGCACTCAGCTCTCAACTGTGGCTCTCCGTAGCTGTTTGCATGCGACAGCGGCCACACCCCGGGCAACGGCTTCGACAAGCCGACTAAACCAGGTGAGGGTAGCTGATGGGTCTCAAACCCTCAGTGAGATAGGGAGTTGTCTATCCCAGCATGTGAAGACAGACTCCGGCGGACTGAGCGGATGAGACCAATGGAAGGTCCAATGGTCAAGAAGGCGGTCTCTGCAAGCGTCGTGGAACGTGTAGAGCAGAACAAGGCACAGAAGACGTCCTGGTCATCCACTGCACCTAGTCCCATCTCCAGCCGTCTCGACTCTTGTCTTGCTGCTGGATCCAGATGGGAATTGGGGAGAGAGAGTGAGGCTGACACTGCGCAACTCTCCCTCACTTAAATCCAAATCACACGCTAGTCTCGACACCATCATAATGGTGTCGAGGTCTTCATCGACAACAACGATGGACCAACAACAACAACAACAGGAAATAGAAAAGGCTTATCAGAACGGCAGTGTTATGGTAATTGTGGGGGATTTTAACATGTGACTGGATTGGGAAAATCAGGTCGGCACTGGATCTCAAGAGAGAGCATTTGTAGAATGTTTGTGAGATGGCTTTTTAGAACAGCTTGTTGTTGAGCCCACTAGGGGACCGAATGTACTGGATTGGATATTCAGTAATGAACCGGAGGTGATTAGAGAGATTGAAGTGAAGGAACCATTAGGAGTCAGTGATCATAACATGATTGAGTTCACTGTGAAATTTGAAAAAGAGAAGCCGAAATCTCATGTGTTGGTATTTCAGTGGAGTAAAGGAAATTATAGCAGCATGAGAGAGGAACTGGCCAAAGTTGACTGGAAAGGGACACTGGCGGGAAAGGCAGCACAGAAACAGTGGCTGGAGTGTATCCGAGAAGTGAGTAAGGTGCAAGACAGGTATGTTCTGGAAAAGAAGAAATTTTCGAATGGAAAAACATGCAACCGTGGCTGACAAGAGAAGTCAAAGCCAAAGTTAAAGCAAAGGAGAGGGCATATAAGGAAGCAAAAGTTAGTGGGAAGACAGAGGACTGGGAAGTTTTTAACAGCTTACAAAAGGAAACTAAGGAGGTCATTAAGAGGGAAAAGATTAACTATGAAAGGAAGCTAGCAAATAATATGAAAGAGGATACGAAAAGCTTTTTCAAGTATATAAAGAGTAAAAGACAGGTGAGAGTAGATATAGAACTGATAGAAAACGATGCTGGAGAAATTGTAATGGGAGATAAGCCAATGGCAGAGGAACTGAACGAGTATTTTGCATCAGTCTTCACTGAGGAAGATATCAGCAGTATACCGGACAATCAACGGTGGCAGGGAAGAGAAGTGTGCGCAGTCACAATTACGACAGAGAAAGTAGTCAGGAAGCTGAATAGGCTAAAGGTAGGTAAATCTCCCGGACCAGATGGAATGCACCCTCGTGTTCTGAAGGAAGTAGCTGTGGAGATTGCGGAGGCATTAGCGATGACCTTTCAAAAGTAGATAGATTCTGCTATGGTTCCGGAGGACTGGAAGATTGCAAATGTCCCTCCGCTATTTAAGAAGGGGGCAAGGAAGCAAAAAAGAAATTATAGACCTGTTAGTTTGACATCGGTGGTTGGGAAGTTGTTGGAGTCGATTGCCAAGGATGAGGTTACGGAGTACCTGGGGGCATATGACAAGATAGGCAGAACTCAGCATGGATTCCATAAAGGAAAATCCTGCCTGACATAGCTATTACACTTTTTTGAGGAAATTACCAGTAGGCTAGACAAGGGAGATGCAGTGGATGTTGTATATTTGGATTTTCAGAAAGCCTTTGACAAGGTGTCACACATGAGGCTACTTAACAAGATAAGAGCCCATGGAATTACAGGAAAGTTACATACTTGGATAGAGCATTGGCTGATTGGCAGGAAACAGAGAGTGGGAATAAAAGGATCCTATTCTAGTTGGCTGCCGGTTACCAGTGGTGTTCCACAGAGGTCCGTGTTGGGACCGCTTCTTTTTACGTTGTACATCAACAATTTAGATTATGGAATAGATGGCTTTGTGGCTAAGTTTGCTGACGATACGAAGATAGGTGGAGGGGCCGGTAGTGCTGAGGAAACGGAGAGTCTGCAGAGAGACTTGGATAGATTGGAAGAATGGGCAGAGAAGTGGCAAATGAAGTACGATGTTGGAAAGTGTATGGTTATGCACTTTGGCAGAAAAAATAAACGGGCAGACTATTATTTAAATGGGGAAAGAATTCAAAGTTGAGATGCAATGGGACTTGGGAGTCCTCGTACAGGATACCCTTAAAGTTAACCTCCAGGTTGAGTCAGTAGTGAAGAAGGCGAATGCAATGTTGGCATTCATTTCTAGAGGAATAGAGTATAGGAGCAGGGATGTGATGTTGAGGCTCTATAAGGCACTGGTAAGACCTCACTAGGAGTACTGTGGGAAGTTTTGGTTTCCTTATTTAAGAAAGGATGTGCTGACGTTGGAGAGGGTACAGAGAAGATTCACTAGAATGATTCCGGGAATGAGAGGGTTAACATATGAGGAACGTTTGTCCGCTCTTGGACTGTATTCCTTGTAGTTTAGAAGAATGAGGGGAGACCTCATAGAAACATTTCAAATGTTGAAAGGCATGGACAGAGTGGATGTGGCAAAGTTGTTTCCCATGATGGGGGAGGTTAGTACGAGAGGGCATCACTTAAGGATTGAAGGGCGCCCATTCAGAACAGAGATGCGAAGAAATTTTTTTAGTCAGAGGGTGGTGAGTCTATGGAATTTGTTGCCACGGGCAGCAGTGGAGGCCAAGTCATTGGGTGTATTTAAGGCAGAGATTGATAGGTATCTGAGTAGGCAGGACATCAAAGGTTATGGCGAGAAGGTGGGGGAGTGGGACTAAATAGGAGAATGGATCAGCTCATGATAAAATGGCGAAGCAGACTCGATGGGCCGAATGGCTGGCTTCTGCTCCGTTGTCTTATGGTCTAAGTTAATCTGGAAAGAGTACAGTAAAAGTAAATACAAGGATGTTTGGCAGAACATGAAGACCCGCTTTAGAATGAGTGGTGATGAAGGTTACAAATGTCACTGAAAATGTGTATGGTAAGGTCTTTTATCCAGGGTCTGGTAGTCCAAAACAAGGACATACGTGTTTAGGGTAAGAGAGAATGATGTAAAAGAACTCGAGACACAGGGTAATGAGTACATAGCATGAGCTGCCAGAAGAAGTGGCTGAGGAAGGTACAATCGTATCGTTTAAGAAACACCTGGATAAGGATATGGGGTTCGGTGGTGCATGGGCTGAACACAGGAAATGGGAACTAGCTGGATGGGCACTGTGTTCAGTGCAGATTGAAGGGATTGTGTCTGCGCTGTATCTCTCTCTGAGACTGTGACTCAGAGAGAGAGATCAATACCACTGTCAATCCATCACATACATTTACGAGCCTCTCTCCACTTTGAATGACTACATTCCTGCCTTTGTTATAACAGGTTGCTGTTTTATCATTAAATAACTACCTGAAGTTGATATTGCCTGTGGTTTGAGTCAACTGATAAACAGTAGCAGGAAAGTGCAGGGCTTATTTGATTTGCAATGTCAAAAGACGTCCATTTCAAGAAAAGTTATTTCAAGTAAAACTCAGCTGAAATTTCAGAAAACATTGGAAGATACGTTATAGTTTTTAAGCGCTATTAACTTCAACCTTAAGTCTGATAGGCAAGGAGGGAGCTGACATCTGTCACATAATGTTGCTGTGAATCAGTGTCTGTAGACATAACGGAGGCGCCCTACTTGGCAGTTGAGGAGGTGGGACCCCTGCACAGGATCAGAAAAAGCTGCTGACATTTGTGAACATCGTGGGCATTCTGTTCCCCTGCATCGAGGGCACATTTGAAATGCGATGTTTTGAGGCAGCACCCGTCGTTAGGATCCCCCATCATAAAGACCAAGTTATCTTTTCGTCATGGAGGAGGCACAGAAGGTTGAAGACACACACTCAGCGTTTCAGGACCAGCTTCTACATCAGATTTCTGATTGGATAATGAATACCTACTTACTATTTCCCTCTGTTTCCACTACTTCGTTATTTATTGTTCCATATACTTACCGTGATTCATAGTTCTTTTTCTTATGTTGTATTGCAATCTACTGCCACAAAACAGCAAATTGCAAGATATATACAGATTCTGTATCACTCCAGTTTTCATGTAGAGAGAATGATTTAGTGACAGTACAATGCAGTATTAAAATCACTCTCTCTGGCAAAGTAATGCCAAAAGAAAAACAACAACAGTAAAACACTACTGGGAACAAACATGCGGAGTTCCTTGAGATTCCAAACCATGTCATACCAACACAAGTGGGCCAGTCAGCCCTCTGAGTCCATGCTATCTTCCAGCAGTGTGATCACCTCCATTCCACTCCCACAGACCGGGTATGCTTCCGATGTGTCCAGTGCTGCAGAGTGGTACACGGTTTACTACAGTCACATGTACCATGGTACATGTCTTCTCTTGCATACTGTTTACACAGATCAATCATTACACAGTACGTTGGGCTGGAATAAGGTAAAACAGTAACAATGAAGAATAAAGTGTGACAGCTACCAAAAAAAAAGCACAGCACAGGCAAACACTCCAGGGAGATTGTAAAGGCAAGATTCCATCTCATCGGACAAGAGGTCCATTAACAATGAGATGGAACCTGTCCTGATGCCTGTTGGTAGGTGCTTTCACGCTTTGTATTGTTTGTCTGAGGGGAAGGGTAGCAGAAGAGAAGAGAGAATGTCCATTGTGGGTGGGGTTTTGATTGTGCTGGCTGCTTTATCGCTGGGTGTGTTCACCACTGGCCCTCTGTCCATCAGGAAGGATTAACTGAAAAGTTAGTTTCTTTTACCGGTTTATTTGGATTTAACAGAATTTTATGAAAAAGAGAACGCAAACGCTGGAGATGATGGAAATATTAGATTTTTAAGAAAGGAAATCCCAGTAAACTCTCAAGCGGTCAGGTAGCCTCAGTGGACCAAGAAACAATTCAAATGGAAATCCTCTGTCAGAATTGGTTGAAGAATTCTATCCCTCTCCAGTGATGGTTCATTTCACATTTGAGTGTCGCATTGTTGCTCTCCCGCCTCCCCGTCCCTCATTGGGATGTCAACTGCTGTTTCTCCTTTCACAGATGCTACCTGACCTGCTGAGTGTTTCCAGCGTTTTCTGGCAATACTCCTGAACGCTGTGTTCCTTGAAACTCTGTAAACATCCAAGATTAGTTTGTTTGGTTTGTCCAGCAGCTGTATTTTATTCCCACGGGGGTGGTTTCCTTAACTTCGTGAAGTTACATTCGTACTGCTCAGGGTTCTGTGTTCTGAGAAACCTTTCTACTTCTCAGAACTTTAGAGGCTTCACTTTCCAATAGTCCATGATGCTAAATGAAGCCACACTGTGAAGACCGGCTTTGAACGATCCTGCTTACAAGCCTGGGCACGGTATGCCCCTCGGTTATTGGGGCAGATAAACAGACAAGGTTCTCCGTTATTTTAACTGACATGTTCTACCTGTTCTTCAGTCACCAAAGCTCTGGCAAACATGACATGGAACATTATTCGCTGCAGACTTAAATTAACAATTGGGACAAATTGGCTACTAATTAATACCTTCACGCTATTCATTATTTATGTTACTCTGCTCCAGATTCACTGACCCTGATGACCATAGTAGACAGAACAGCATAGCGTGTCAATTGAAAAATAAAAATTGCTTAGGAGGTCGATTGGGGTGGAATATAGATGGAAACTTTTACTTCTCTCGTACAGTGACCTTTGCAGAAAGCTGCTGTTTTCCTTGGTTTCTTTGTTATAAACCTGACAAGTATAATTTCCACCGTCAACCTTCCTTAATAACTTGATGGTGTAGTCCTGTCCTGTGTGCAGATCATTTGTACTATCTATATTCAGCACTGGGAACTGACTGGGCAGAACAACTTAATGTCAGAGTTGTAACAGTTTCTGCTACAGCTGGGCCCCATGGCTGAATCCTGATCTTGTCTGGTCCATCCAGATGAAATGTTCTTTTTTTCTGATAACAGACACCAACAGAATCAACAAAACCATCCGTAAGGCCAGTGATGTTGTGGGGATGGAACTGGACTCTCTCACGGTGGTGTCTGAAAAGAAGATGCTGTCCAAGTTGCATGCCATCTTGGACAATGTCTCCCATCCACTACATAATGGACTGGTTGGACACAGCAGTACATTCAGCCAGAGACTCATTCCACCGAGATGCAACACTGAGCGTCATAGGAAGTCATTCCTGCCTGTGGCCATCAAACTTTACAACTCCTCCCTAGGAGGGTCAGACACCCTGAGCCGATAGGCTGGTCCTGGACTTATTTCATAATTTACTGGCATAATTTACATATTACTATTTAACTATTTATGGTTCTATTACTATTTATTATTTATGGTGCAACTGTAACGAAAAACAATTTCCCCTGGGGTCAATAAAGTATGACTATGACTATGACAATCATATCAGCTGGGGCTCTGTGCACCAAGTTAAGATTGGCAAATGAACTGGAGATTATGAGCAGGAGGGCGCGTCCATTGATGTGCCCATTGTTATGTCTCAATTATATCAATGACCTCAATCATAATATGGATCCTGGATTAGCAAAGCTACAGGTAATACTAATATTGGGTGTGGTAGACTGTGTGGAAGACTATCCAATCTTGAAGCGAGATCTGGCCGGGCTGAAAACCTGTTGGATGTAATTTAATGCAGGCAAGTGTGCATCGTTGCACTTTGGGAGGGAGAAGCAGCGTTACCTCGTGCATAGCAGGACATTGAGGAGTAAGGCAGAAAAGAGGGCTCTGGGAATTCTGATCTATGTTTCTTTGTGAGTAGGATCACAGGTAAGCAGGGTCATAAATCAAAGTATTGAGTAGAGAAGTTGGGATGTTATGTTGAAGTTGTCTTCTACATTTGTGACCAAATTTGGAGTATTGCCTTCAGTCCTGGTCACTGACAGACAGTGAATGATATCATTAACAATGAAAGAGTACTGAAAAAGTTTACAAGGCTGCTGGACCTGTGTTATAAGGAAAGGCCGAAGAGGTTGAAAGGTGTGGAACATGGGAGGTGAGGGGAGATGTGATAATGGTATGGAAAATATGAGGTGCATTAATCAAGAAATCAAGCAGTGTTTTTTTCCTCACTGAGGTTGGGTGAGACCAGAACTCGGTCATAGGTTAAGTGTGAGAGGTGAGATTTTTAAGGGGAACTTCTTCCTTTATAGGGTGACACGAGTGCTGAACGAGCGACTAACGGTGGTGCCGGTTCGATTTCAACATTTAAGGAAATTTTGGATAAGCACAATAATGACTGGGGGTTGAGAGTTGTGGTCTGGGTGCAGGCCGCTGGGGACCAGGCTGAACAATAGTTGTGCAAGTCCTTTTGCTGTTCTGTGGTATCATTGACTCTGTGATGCTACGTAGGAGTAACTCAATTCCCCAGCATGGTTCATACAACATCACTGACCACAGGGCTTTTTCTCCTGTTTCTCTGATGCATTGTGAAATCTTTGTTCTACGTCAGAATGCCAATCAGACAAATGGATCTCTGACTACAATTCGCAGCATTCGCCCGAGCCCACCTTCTTTGTGTTTATGTTGAAGCTTAGTGAATAGGATCCTGTACTGTCAGCGACCATACATTATTCAATATTCCTATAAGGGTGATCTGTGCAAGGAGAACAATCTCAATCTCACATTCTTGTTCTGAAATTGTCTGGTCCAGAGGCCATGTCAGACGGTTAGCACTCTCTCCAATGCTACCAAATTATTCTTGTTGTATGGCAGCCAGAACTGTGCAGCCTGCTGTAGCCATTACCTTAACAGATATACTGAGCCAAACCTGACACAATTTAGCACACCTGGCTCCAATCCAAACCCTGGGGTTAAGATGCAATATGCCAACAGAGTGTTACAAAATCAACTACATACGTTGCTTTTTAACTTCAGATTAGTCACCTCCGAAGGAAAATAATCCAATCTTGTAGGCGGGAGGAGGAGATAACAGCGCGCCGTGCGCGCACAGCTCTCCGGTGAAAATGATATTGTGTCCATTAAGTAGGGGTTGTGGACAATTCTGATTTGATGGAGACAGACGTGAAAGCACAGAGGAACATCTGGAGAAATTTCTGAAATGCCGGTTCGCTGCCGCTGCTACTGGGTGCTCGAGAATCTTCCAGAGGGAAGGCCTCAAAATCCCCGGCTTTGCCTGCTGCTGGCAACCAAGGCTGAGGTCGAATCGCTCGGATAGAGATGGTTCTTGGTACTCGGTGTCGGCGGGCTGATCAGAGGCTCGAAGTTTTCAGACGACTTAACAGCGGCCAGAGCGTGAGTGGGCCAGTGAAGGAGTGGAGCTTTGAGGCTTTGATTTGAGAGATTCTGGCAGTTTTGGCAGTTGGTCTGTGCAGTCAAGTCAATCAAGTTTTGAATAGATCAGCAGAAAGCTGTTGATTAGACAATCAAGATTTGAATAGCTCAGACTCAACAGAAAGCAGCTGATTGAGCAGTCGAGGTCAGGTGACCAAACATTTTGAAAAGATCAAACAGATAAATAGAGGGATAGCTCAAGCGAAGCGGCCTGTGGAAAGTGGCCAGTGAGTGAGTAGGCCAGTGAAGGAGTGGAGCTTTGAGGCTTTGACTCGAGAAGCTTCGACGAGAAGAGGCGGAGGACAAGCTAGCTCGCAGTTAGTTTTTACAATGTCTCCTGTGATGGTGATGTGCCTCTCATGTGAGATGTGGCAGTCTTGGGGGGACTCCCCTCTCCCGCAGAGTCAAATCTGCCAGAAGTGCATACGGCTGGGCGATCTGGAAGACCATGTAAGGAATCTGGAGCAGCAGATGGATGACCTTTGACTCATAAGAGAGAATGAGGCAGTCATAGATGAGAGCTACAGAGAGGTAGTCACACCTAGGCTGTCAGAGGGGGGAAAGCGAAGGTGAGCAGACAGGTAGTGGCAGAGCACCCCTGTAGCCATTCCCCTGAATAATAAGTTTACTGTCCTGGATACTGTTGGCGGGGATGACCGACCAGGTGTGAGCCACGGGGGCAGGGCCTCCGGCACTGAGTCTAACCCTGTGGTGCAGAAGGGTGGGACGGAGAAGAGGAGAGCTGTCGTCATTGGAGACTCTATAGTCAGGGGAGCAGACAGGAGATTTTGTGGACATGAGAAGGACACCCGCATGGTTTGTTGCCTCCCAAGTGCCAGGGTCCGGGATGTCTCTGACCGGGTGCACGACATCCTGGTACGACAGGTAAAGCAACCAGAAGGCGGATGAGTTGAGGGCATGGATTGACACGTGGAATTATGACGTTATAGCAATTAGTGAAACTTGGCTACTGGAGGGGCAGGCCTGGCAGCTTAATATTCCAGGGTTCCGATGTTTCAGATGTGATCAAGGCAGAGGAATGAAAGGTGGGGGAGTAGCAGTGCTTGTCAGGGAAAATATGACAGCAGTGCTTAGGCAGGACAGATTAGAGGGCTTGTCTACTGAGTCTTTATGGGTGGAGCTGAGAAACAGGAAAGGTATGGCCACATTAGTGGGATTGTATTACTGTCCACCCAATAGTCAACGAGAATTGGAAGAGCAAATCTGCAGAGAGATAGCAAGCAACTGCAGGAAACATAAAGTTGTGGTGGTAAGGGATTTTAATTTTCCACATATTGATTGGGACTCCCATACTGTTAGGGGTCTAGATGGTTTAGAGTTTGTAAAATGTGTTCAGGAAAGTTTTCTAAATCAATATGTAGAGGGACCAACTAGAGGGGATGCAATATTGGATCTCCTGTTAGGAAACAAGTTAGGATAAGTGATGGAAGTCTGTGTAGGGGAGCCCTTTGGTTCCAGTGATCATAACACCATTAGTTTCAACTTGATCATTGGCAAGGATAGATCTGGTCCTAGGGTTGAGGTTCTTAACTGGAAGAAGGCCAAATTTGAAGAAATGAGAAAGGATCTACACTTCACCTGTGAGCTGGCTGGGGTGATATACTGCGTCCGGTGCTCCCGATGTGGCCTTTTATATATTGGCGAGACCCGACGCAGACTGGGAGACCGCTTTGCTGAACATCTACGCTCTGTCCACCAGAGAAAGCAGGATCTCCCAGTGGCTACACATTTTAATTCCACATCCCATTCCCATTCTAACATGTCTATCCACGGTCTCCTCTACTGTAAAGATGAAGCCACACTCAGGTTGGAGGAACAACACCTTATATTCCGTCTGGGTAGCCTCCAACCTGATGGCATGAACATCGACTTCTCTAACTTCCGCTAATGCCCCACCTCCCCCTCATACCCCATCTGTTACTTATTTTTATACACACATTCTTTCTCTCACTCTCCTTTTTCTCCCTCTGTCCCTCTGACTATACCCCTTGCCCATCCTCTGGGTCCCCCCCCCGCCCCCGCCCTGCCTTTCTTCCCGGACCTCCAGTCCCATGATCCTCTCGTATCCCTTTTGCCTATCACCTGTCCAGCTCTTGGCTCCATCCCTCCCCTCCTGTCTTCTCCTATCATTTTGGATCTCCCCCTTCCCCTCCCACTTTCAAATCCCTTACTCACTCTTCCTTCAGTTAGTCCTGACGAAGGGTCTCGGCCTGAAACGTCGACTGCACCTCTTCCTAGAGATGCTGCCTGGCCTGCTGCATTCACCAGCAACTTTTATGTGTGTTGCTTGAATTTCCAGCATCTGCAGAATTCCTGTTGTTTTAGTAGTGAACAGAGTTGCTATTGCCTAGGAGAAGGTTCTAGGGAGGCTGAAAGGTGCGGAGATAACTAACTCATTGGACCAGATTGACTTCACCCCAGTGTTATGAAAGACATAGCTGAAGAGATTGTGGAGGCATTAGTCATGATCTTTCAAGAATCACTAGATTTTGGAATGATTGTGGACGATTGGAAAATTACAAATGCCACTTCACTACCTAAAAACAGAGGGAGACAGGAGGATGGAAAGCGTGGACCTGCTCTCCTCACTTTAGTGTGTAGGAAGGTGATAGATAACATTATTAAGGATGAGATTCTGGTACTGGGAGGGACATGATTAAATAAGCTAAGGTTAGCATTGTTCCTTTCAGGCGACATCTTGCCTGACAAATCTGGAATTCTTTAAGAAAACAGCGGGTAAGATAGACAAAGGGGAGTCAGTGGATATTGTTGATTTTCAGAAGGTCTTTGACAAGATGCCACACATGAGACTGCTTAACATGGTAGACTCCCAAGGTATTGCACAAAATAACAATGATGGATGACTGGCCGACTGGCAGGCGCAAGGCGTGTGAATCGATGCGACCTATTCTTGTTGGCTGCCATTGGTGCTCCACAGGGGTCGGTGTGGGTCCACTACTTTTCACATTATATCTCAATGATTTGGAAGATGGAACTAATTGCTTTGCAGATATTACAGAAATAGGTAGTGGAACAGGTATTATTCAGGAAGCAGGGAGTATGCAAAAATACTGAGACAGATTGGAAGGATGGCCAAAGAAGAGCCAGATGAAATATCACGCAAGGGGGTGTCTCGTCATTCAGTTTGGTATAACTAACAAGAGTGCAGACTATTTTCCAAACCGAGAGAACATTCAATAATCAGAGGTACAACAGCACCTGGGAGTTCTTGCACAGGATTCCCTAAAGATCATAAGGCCATAAGAGATAGGAGCAGATTTAGGCATTTGGCCCATCGAGCTTGCTCTGCAATTTCAAATCATCCATTTCCCTCTCAGCCTCATTCACCTGCTTTACCACCCCCCCGCCCGTATTCCTTTATGCCTTCACTAGTCACTAATCTGCTAACTCGTCCCTTAAATATACCCAAGGATGCCCTGTGCAGCCGCTGTGGCAAAGAATTCCACAGATTCACCACTCTCTGCATAAAGCAATTCCTCCTCATCTCCTTTCAAAAATCAACTCATTACTATTCCGAGGCAGTGTCCTCTGGCCTTAGTCTCCCCACCATAGGAAACGTCCATTGCACATCAACTCTATTGAGACATTTCAACGTTTAATACTGTTTAATGCTTCCTACCTCATTTTTCTGATTTCCAGCAAGTACAGCCCCAGAGCCACCAGACCTTCCCTATATGATATGTCCTTCAAACCCGCAATCATTTTGGATAGTGTCCTTTGAACCATCTCTAACGTCAGCATATGATCTCTTAGCTAGGCGGCCCAGAACCATTCATTATATTCCAATTGAGGCTTCACCAGCATCGAATAAAGCCTTAACATTTTATCACAGCTTTTCTATTCCAATTCTCTTGAAATGAAGACCAACATCATATTTACCTTCCTCACCACTGACTCAACCCCCAAATTAACATTTAGGGAATACTGCATAGGGACACCTAAGTCCCTTTGCACCAGAGACTTATGACTTCTCTCTCAATTTAGAAAATTGTCTATGTATTTATCTCTTCTACTATATTTGTATGCTCATACACCTCCTAACACTCTATTCCATTGGTCACTTTTTGCGCATTACACCAACCAGTTTAAGTTATTCTGTAGCCTCTCTGCTTCCTGATCATTACCTATCTCTTCACCTATCTTTGTATCATCTGCACACTTGGACACAAAGCCATCAATTCTTTTCATTCAAATCTCTGACAGTAAAAGAAAAAAAATAAAAGTGGTCCCAACACAGTCCCCCGAGGAAAACCACTAGTCATCGGCAGCCAACTGGAACAGGCTCCCCTTATTCTGACTTTTTTACCTCCTGCCAATTATCCAACTCTGTATCTGTGATTCTCGCATGGATAAGGCAGTGGCTGACTGTTATCAGGCAAAGAGTGAGAACAAAGGGAGCCTTTTCTGATTGACTGCTGGTGACGAGAGGTCTGTGTAGGGTCTGAATCTTTTTACATTGTTTGTCAATGACATAAATTAAGATGTTTGCTGGCCTGGGTTAGCACCAGTGGCATCAGCAGTTGGTCTGCCACCTGTCCTCAGGGGAGGGAGAGATAAGGCACACAATGAAGCAGCATTTGGAGGTGTTAATGAAGGAGCCATCAGTCTGGGTATTGTCTAGAGCGGCTCCCCCTTTGAACCCTGAACTGTTTGAAGTGATGGACAGGCGATCTGGAGATGTGTAATGAAGGGACGGGAGAGAGAGCTGTCCAGAGCGGCTCCCCCTTTGAACCCTGAACTGTTTGAAGTGATGGACAGGCGATACCCCAGCAGGGGGATAAAAAGGGACAGGTTCGCTAAGGCAGGACACACACGATACCCGAGGTAACGAGACCCTGGAAGCGGTGCGCCTCTCACAAGCCGGTGGGAAGTACCGGGCCATAAACGCACAGGGTGGAAAGGTACGATCAGCGGGAACCCGGTGTGTGTCCACCCTCGCTTGGGTGCCGGGTTCACTGCAGAGGATCGACCGCATCTGGAGGAGGGGTCACAGTCGGTGACCTCAGGTGACATCACAAAGGACCCGCCCGAAAGCTGCTTGTGAGCAATATCGCCGGTCTGTGAGTGGAAGCCGCTCTGAATGATCAGTCGATCTCGTTCTCTCTCTCCCTCCCCCCACGTTGTCCATCGCCATGGCAACGATTACTGCGAACTGAACTAAGTTGGACTGAACTTTGTGTCACTTTGAAATTGGTCATTTACCCCTAGACAACGATAGAGCTTGATTGATGCTGTTATCTTAATTCTGTGCACATGTGTATTTATCATTGCTGAATTGTTGCATTTATTATCCTTTCGATTACTGTGTTGCTTGTTTCTTTAATAAAACTTTCTTAGTTCTAATAATCCAGACTCCAACTGAGTGATCCATTTCTGCTGGTTTGGCAACCCAGTTACGGGGTACGTAACACCAATTATCCAACTCTGTACCTGTGATTCTAGCATGGATAAGGCAGGGGCTGACTGTTATCAGGCAAAGAGTGAGAACAAAGGGAGCCTTTTCTGATTGACTGCCGGTGACGAGAGGTCTGTGTAGGGTCTGAATCTTTTTACATTGTTTGTCAATGATTTAGATGATGGAATTGATGGCTGTGTTGTGAAGTTTGCAGACGATATGAAGACATGTGGAGGGTCGTCTAGATCGGAGGACGTAGAGAGGCTAGAGAAGGACAGAGAGATTTGGAGAGTGGGTAAAAGAATGGCACTTGGAAAGGCAGTGTCTAGAAGTGTATGGTCATCCAGTTTGGTAGAAGAAATAAAACTGATGACTATTTTCTAAATGGAGAGAAAATACGAAGAATGGAAGTGCAAAGGGACTTGGAAGTCCTTGTGCAGGATTCTCTTAAGGTTAATTTGCAAGCTGAGTCTGTGGTGAGGAAGGCAAATGCAATGTTGGCATTCATTCCAACACAAGAATATGAAATAAGATGTAATGTGCGACCGGTGAGGCCACAGATGGGATAGGTGTTTAGTTTTTGACATCTTAGAAACGATGTGCTGATACCGGGGAGGGTTCAAACGATGTTCACAAAAATGACTCCAGAATTGATTTGCTTATCATATGAGCTTTCAATGGCTCTAGGGAAGTACTCACTGCAACTGACAAGAATGAGGGGTGACCTCATTGAAACATGTCAAATTGTGAAAGGCTTTGAATGCGTGAATGTGGAGAAGATGTTTCTATAGGGGCGGAGCATAAGATCAGATAACACAGCCTCGGAATAGAGGGGCTTCCTTTTAAAATGGAGAAAAGGAGGTATTTCTTTAGCCACTGACTCGCGAATCTGTGGAATTCTTTGACACAGGCCGCTATGGAGGCCAAGTCTCTGTATATTTCAGGCAGGGGTCGATAGGTTCTTGATTGGTCAGGGCATGAAGGGATATGGGGAGAAGGCAGGAGATTGGGGCAGAGGGGAAAATTGGATCAAATTGGATGATGAAATGATGCAGCAGACTCGATGGGTAAAATGGCCTAATTCTGCCCATATATCTTATTGATTCTCATAGCCATGATGTAATGCAGAAGCTTCGTACGGTATTGATCAGACAGCACTTGGAGTATTGTGAGCAGTTTTGGGCCCCTCTTCTGAGAAATTGTGTGTCAGGATTGGAGAGGGTCCAGAGGAGGTTAACATGTAGGTTTCCCTCCAAGCTGTGCAGGTGAGCATCCGGGCAGCAGTTGAAATGTTCCCACACATATAGGTTTTGTTGCCACGCAGCTTGAATTTTCTTTTATACTGTATAATTTTCATTCAAAGTGCGGCACATTTTTCAGACTGTTTAAGAATATTTAGCTCAGGGGAGTGGTTGGGCTGAACAATTAAAAAAAAAATGAGGGATTGTTCTTCACAAGAAAGATTCCAGGACTGAAGAGGGTGAGGCATGTTTGATGCCTGTAGTCACAGGAGTTTGGAAAACTGAGGTGACATCTCATTGAAACCTACCAAGTATTAATAGTCCTAAAGTCCTAGATGGAGTGGATATGGCCAGTGTGTGTGCTGTATGACTATGAATCTATAGTATACCTCTCTGCTGATGGAAGATAAACTGGCATAAATGTCTGACATTGTTACAACAAGCATAATGCATACTACTGAACAATGCAAAGCTCCTCACTCAGTAACCAAATCCTAGCTGCAAAGCAACAATGAAATGCCTATACAGCTTTCGAACATGAGTGTATATTGGTAACCAATGCCAGTATCCTTGTGTTTTCAATAGCAACACTGAAGGTGAGCTCAACGCACATGACCATAAGACAAAGGAGCAGAATTGGGCCATTTGATCCTCTTTTTCTCCTCCTCAACCCCAGTTCCCATCCTTCTCCCTGTAACCTTTGATGTCATGTCCAATCAAGAACCTATCAATCTCTGCCTTAAACACAACCAACAACCTGGTCTCTACAGCTGCAGGTGGCAACAAATTCCACAAATTCACCAGCCTCTGGCTGAAGAAATTTCTCCACATCTGTTTTGAAAGGACACCCCTCTGTCCTGAGTCTGTGCCCTCTTGTCCTAGACTCCCCCACCATGGGAAACATCCTTTTCACATCTACTCTGTCTAGGCCTTTCAACATTAGAAAGGTTTCAATGAGATCCCCCCTCATCCTTTTGGGTTTCAGTGAGTACAGACCCAAGGACATCAAAAGTCTCTTTCATTCCTGGAATCATCCTCGTGAACCTCCTCTGGACCCTCTCCAATGCCAGCACATCTCTTCTAAGATGAGGAGCCCAAGTCCCTTTGCATCTCAGCTTTTTGGATTTTCTCTGCATTTAAAACACAGTCCACACATTTATTTCTACTACCAATGTGCATGACCATGTATTTCCAACATTGTATTTCATTTGCAACTTTCTTGCTCATTCTCCTTATCTGTCCAAGTGCTTCTGCATGCTACCTGTTTCCTCAACATTACCTGCCCCTCCACCAATCTTTGTATCACCTGCAAGCTTGGCAACAAAGCCATCTACTTCATGCAAGTATTTACTTTAACAATCTGGAAACTGTCATAGAGATCTGGCAAAGAATAGTGTCGTCTGCATTCAATTCTGAACATACATTGGAGACTTAATAGACTTTAGACCAAATCTGCTTTGTCTGGTGCTGATGCAGGGCTGTGGTCAAGTTGTGACAGGGCATGTGTTTGCCTGTTCTGGAGAATCTGGGAGCACAGATCCGAGGCAAAACAGGTGCCCATGGTTTGCTGAGAACATTATTGATCTCTCAAAACCGCATCTGAAGAAATGTGTTACATTTCTCTCTCCACAGCTTTTACCTGGCTTGCTGATGTTTCTGATTGTTTGTCTTTTTTTTAATTTCAGAGTTATACCATCTGGGTTATTTGTCTTTCAGTCACTGGAGAAAAATGTGACAATTTACTCTGTGGTTGTTTGAGATGGATGTGCAGAATCTGAATGCTCAGATTACACGTCACTGGCTGCATCATCAGATTTTTTTTCAGGATCATTATCAGTGGTTAAGTAGATTTCCTGGAAGCTGCATTGCCCCACGAGTCAACGGGCATGGCTCACCCGAACTCCGTCCTTGCCAACAGCAACAGGAACAACTTTCCAGTTAAACATACGAACCATTACACACGTGACATTTGATCAGTTTGATCTTTTCATCAGGAGCCAAAGCACATTCTTTTAATCCCCGATGAACACATTTTTTCACAATCTCTGTCTTCCTATTAAACGTTTCATATTTCATCGCGGGATTATCTTCTGATTCTGAACATCTGCGTTATATGTCTATATCCAAAGAAACTTTCAGGGTTCCAGAGCGGTGACATTGTGGGCAGTGCATCCCTGGGCGTCACAGGACACTTCAGCTGACGTGCAGGGGTTAAACTGCCCACAAGATCACACAAAGCGACATCAGCTCAATTTATTTTTCCAAAAATACTTTATTCAGAAGTATTACAATATAAAGTCATTTACATAAACACACACACAGAGATACTAAAGGATTAATATGATTCAAACGCGGGATGAAAGGATTCATTTTGTGACTGGGAACGCCTTATCGTCTGGTCACTACTGACGTCACATCAGGTTTTACATAAAAATATACTAAACGGAAATAAGAGAAAGATTGAGGGAAAAAAACTCCTCTATCAAAGAATAGGTTTTTTTTTAAAGTAAACTGGCGTAATCAGGCGAGGCGTGGCCGTTGGGCTGAGCCGGGACACTCGGCCTCGGGTTCCACACCCACAAGCACCCTCGATCTTATTTTATCCAGCCAGCCGACGCCTTTCCGGCAAGATCCCACAGTAAATAAAGGACAGGGTCATCCTATGAATTGGCTAACAGTTCCCGATCAACAAAAGATAAACCTCCAAGACGTTAGTGACTTACAGAGTACCAAATTAAATTGGACAGTAAAGATAAAACACAGGATTAAAGAGAAAAATAGAAGCCCTACAGTAAACAAAGCCAACGTCTCACTTACCAGTGACTTGGAGAGTGATGGTCACTGAGGTTTGCGAGCCTTTGGTTGGGACCATGTTCACCTGGTATTCCCCACTGTCATACTTGTTCACCAACTTCAGCAGTAGCGACCCGTTGTTGGTGAACAGCTCGGCTCGCGAATAAGAATTATCAACAGACAGGGTTTGACCAATCCACTGGCAGACCGTTTTCTCGTTAAAGGTCCAGCTTCCACTGGAGATCTCATCCGACGGCCAAACGCATTTCCACCGACGGTTGCATTTATTTGTCTGTGCTCCACCATGATGGTAAAATTCAGAGACTCATCTGGGGAAGAGAAAATGTTATGAGGGTAAGGCGACAAACAGACGGGGGAAATGTGCTTAGCTCAGTGAGTACAGACTCTTAAGATCTGTACTCGGCTCAATAAGATCGTCTCTTGTCAACTGATGTTCTTTCCTACATCCCACGTCCAGCCTCTGACCACTAACCGTCCCAGAGACCCTCACCAGCGGTTATGAAGAAACAAAGAACAAGCGCTGCGATCGGCATCGCTACCATATCGAGAGAACAGCACCCGCCTGCTCTCGCACTCGGAGGCACAAACGCACCTCTTGGTCTCCGGGTCACGTCATCAGAGGTGGCACCGCTCATTGGACCAAATTTCCAGTGAACCAATGTGCGCACACACACCAATCATATACGACCCTGGTTTTCCTGCCGGAGCTCTTACCCTGTCTGCTTACAATTCGTTCTGCACTGTTATCATCCCACCCATCTGCGCCTCTGCAGCTTCCCATCTCAGAATTAGGTCTATTATCACCGGCATGTGTCGTAAGATCTGCTACCATTGCCGTTGCTTAGGAGTTATTATTTTCATGTAACGCAGAGCGTCGTAGGAAGTCATTCCTGCCTGTGGCCATCAAACTTTACAACTCCTCCCTTGGAGGGTCAGACACCCTGAGCCAATAGGCTGGTCCTGGACTTATTTACTGGCATAATTTACATATTACTATTTAACTATTTGTGGTTTTATTACTATTTATTATTCATGGTGCAACTGTAACGAAAACCAATTTCCCCCGGGATCAATAAAGTATGACTATGACTAAAAGCTGAAAAGCTGAAGTGAACATGAGGGGGAACGGTGACTATGATCCATATTGTTAGCGTGTTGAGTTTACCATGAGACAAAGCCTGCAGGGACGAGATGTTTTCTGTTGACTAATACACTGTGTGTGGACCCCGCTGGCAATTCTGGTGGTGTGACCCAAGTCGAGAAAAACACCACGCTGCCCACTCCACCAACAACATGGCACAGCCGGACACATAACAGGGGGCTTTACATCTCACAACACTGGATTCAGTGATGAAACCCGGGATTCATGTTGTCGTCCATTATGGTGTTTGTAAATACGAGCGCTCTCCCACAGGAGACGTCACACTGTCACCACCCCCACGCGCCTGACGTCACGCATGGATTCCCCACACCGGCATCTGCCCTCACGTGCGCAGTGCCTTACGTCACACAGGCGCAGCTGTGCTCGAGCTTGGTCGGTTTAACGACTGAGCTACTAATCACGTGAACAGAGGGGTTAGGATCTGCGTTGCTCACATTGGTGTGAAGCAATGTCAATCACTGGTTACACCCAATAGCGGAGGCGGAACAGAACAGAGGGCGTTACTCCCGCTCACTAAACTCCCAGTCAAAACCGAAAAAATCGCAAAATAAATGTCCACTTTTTGATTTATTTCCAATTCCCTCTGAGGGAAACTCGGGGCGTTTCTGAAGCGTCTCCCGCGGCCGGAGTCTGATGTATCGCTGACAGGTAGGAGGAGACTACTCGGCCCGTCGGTTTGATGCCGGGTTGGGAGGGGGGATTTTATTGAAAGGATGAAGATGGTGAGAGAGGCGGTGGACAGGATGTTCGTCCTGGTGGGGACAGGAGGGGCTCATCTGTGGAAATGTCTGAGCCCACGGTGGTGGCGAGCAGAGGGATTCACCATATTGGGGGACAAATACTGGCAGACTGCTGTCCTGCAAGCGGGGCCAATGGTCCGGGCAATGTGACAATTATTTGGTCTTTGTTGAGATTGTACCTGGAACATGATGTAAAATCCCGCTCCCCATACTGACACGGGTTACACAGACCAAAGAACAAACTGCCGGGGGAATTCAGTGGGTCGGGCAGCATCTGTGGAGGAATATGGACCGTCAACATTTCGGGCCGAGACCCTCCCTCTGGACTGAGAGTGAACGGGAAATAGTCAGGGAAAAGAGGTTGGGGTGGGGATGGGGCAAGAGCTGGGGAGTGAGAGGTGGATCCGGGTGAGGCGGAAGGTGGGAAGGTGGAAATAGTGACAGGGGTGGGAGGTGAGTGTTTGGGGCAACACGGGGCTGCAGAAGATGAAAATTAATTCCATAGAGGATTAACAAAGAGGTTAGAGAGTATTTGTTATAGAGAGTGCAATGAAGATTTACCAGACTGATCCCTGGAGTTCTGGGGTCATCAGACGAAGAAAGATCACATGTGATAACCCTTTCATTTAGAGAATCGAGGACTGAGAGGTGAACACATTGAAATGCACAGCATTATTACCGGTTGAACCAGGGATCCCAGTCTCTGAAAAAGGGGGCGGACTGTCTGGGACAGAGATGAGAGGAAATGCCTCCACTCTGAGGGTGGTGAATATTTGTAAATCTCCACCAGAGAGGGCGGGGAAGACTCAGTGATCATCCTCACATAAAACCGAGGCCAGCAGATGTGTGCAGACCGAAAGGATCGAGGAAATGAGGATCAGGCAGAAACGTGGCTGAGATGGGAGTGCAGCTGCCATCTTGTTGATGGTTAGAGGGGCTGAATGGCCACAGATAGAAAAGAGCAGAGAGATCGAATAGATCTGAGAGGTAATCTCAATACACAGAGATAGTGAGTACCTGGAATGAGCTGTTCAGTGTTTGCATTGTTGGTTATCTATCCTCATCGTGTTTGGAAATTCCCTCTCACTGCCATCTGTCTGTGAGTAGCTGGAAATTAAAGAAACACTCAAGATGCTGGAGACCTGAAATCAGCTTAGAAATTGTTTGAAGCTATTCTGACACAGGGTGTTGGAGCTGAAACTTTAACTTTGTTCCTCTCCACGGATATTCTTTATCTGTTGAGTGTTTCTTGTATTTGCCATTTTTTTTAGAATATTTCGTTGGAATGATTTAAGTCTCCTGGGAAATGGACTTGTGTAGGATGCACAATGTAATTCATTCTCTTACAGCACAGAAACAGGATTTTTGGCCCACCTAGTCTGTGCCATTTTCTGCTTGGACCCATCCACGTGCACCCAGACTATAGATGTCAATACCTTCCTCCTCCATGTACCCATACAAACTTATGATTATGAAGACACGTAGTCCTCTTTTATTGTCATTTAGTAAAGCATGCATTAAGAAATGATATTATTTCCTCCAGTGTGATATCACAAAACACAGAACAAACCAAGACTCAAAACACTGACAAAACCCACATAATTCTAATATATAGCTACAAACAGTGTAACAATACCATAACTTGATGAAGAAGTCCATGAGCACAGTAAAGTTCAAAGTTTCTCAAATGTCCCACATCTCACGCAGATGGGAGAAGGAAAAAAACTCTCCCTGCCATGCCGACCACAATCCAACTCTGAGTAATCCGAAAACGTCGAGCTCTGATCAGCTCTTCGACAGCAAGCACTGAGTGCCATCTCTGTCCGAACGATTCAACCTCCTTCTCGGTTGCCAAAAGCAGGCAAGGCCGGGGATTTTGAGGCCTACCCTCCGAAAGATTCCCGACCACACAGTAACGACAGCAGCGAACGAGCATTTCAGAAGTTTCTCCAGATGTTCCTCTGTGCTTTCACGTCCATTCTCCATCAAATCAGAATTGTCCACGGCCCCTATTTAACAGGTACAATACCATTTTTCACCAGAGGGCTGCACACATGCGGTGCGCCGCCATCTTTTCCTCCCACTGTCTTCTCTTCAAAGCTGCAATTGAACCTGCATCACCTCCTGAGTGAAGTAAAAATCACAGCGAGCAGGGTTGTCGGACAGATCGGTTCGGAACACTCCTGGGTACCGGCTTCCAGAGAGAATACACTAACTCTACCACCACCCTCTGCCTTCTCTGTCAGGTCATTTCGGTGTCCACAAAGCCCAGTTCCCCTGGATCTAAGTTCCTGCCAACGTGACCTGGCCTAATTTGGGGAACGTTATCAAAATTCTTACTCAAATCCAGTTGGCACTTCTGCATGAATTTCAGTAAATACTCCCGAATACCTGGAGTGAAGTGAACAGAGAAGAGATAAGCGCAGAATATATGAAAAAGTGAAAAAGACCAAAAAAAATGAAGTTCCATTGGAACAAAGAGATTGAAATTCCGTGTGTGTGTCCTGGGCAGAGCCAACTCTTCCAGTCATCCCCACTCCCCTGCTTTCACCCCATACCCTTTGATGCCCTGGCTAATCAACAACCTATCTATCTCTGTCTTAAATACACCCAATGACTTGACCTCCACAGCTGCTCGTAGCAACAAGTTCCACAGATTCCCCCCCTCCGACTAAAGTGATTTCTCCGCATCTCAGTTCTAAATGGACATCCTCCAATTCTGAAGTCATGCCCTCTTGTCTGAGAATCCCCTACCATGGGAAATTAACTTTGCCATATCTGATATGTTCAGGCCTTTTAACATTTGAAGTGTTTCTATGAGATCCCCCTCATTCTTCTGAACTCCAGGGAATACAGGCCAAGAGCTGCCAGAAGTTCCTCATGCGGTAACCCTTTCATTCCTGGAATCATTCTCAAGAACCTTCTCTGAACACTCTCCAATGTCAGTATATTATTTCTAAAATAAGGATCCCAAAATGCACACAATTATCTGTGTGATCTGATGAGTGTCTTATAGAGCCTCACCATCGCATCCCTGCGCTTATATTCTATACCCCCAGAAATGAATGCCAACATTGTATTTGCCTTTTTCACCAGTGACTTAACCTGGAGATTAACCTTTAGGATATCCTGCACAAGGACTACCAAGTCCATTTGCATCTCTGCCTTTTGAATTCTCTCTCCATCTAAGTAATAGTCTGTCCATTTATTTCTTCCACCAAAGTGCAAGACCATTCACTTCCCAACTTTGTGTTTCATTTGCCACTTCTTTGCCCATTCCACTAAACTATCTAAGTCTCTGTGCAGGATCTCTGTTTCCTCAACACTACCTGCTCCTCCACCTATCGTCGGCAAATTTAGCCACAAATTCACTAATACTGCAGTCCAAATCATTGACATACATCGTAAAAAGCAGCGGTCCCAACACCGACCCCTGTGGAACTCCACTGGTAACCGGCAGCCAGCCAGAATAGTATCCCCTTATGTTTTCTCTGTTTTCTGCCAGCTAACAATGCTCCGCCCACACTAGTAACTTCCCTGTAATTCCACGGCCGCTTATCCTGCTAAGCGGCACTTTGTCAAAGGAATTCTGAAAATCCAAGTATACTATATGTACTGCATCTTCTTTGTCTACCCAGGTTGTAATTTCCTCAAAAAATTGCAGTAGGTTTCTCAGACAAAATTTTCCTTTCAGGAATCCATGCTGGCTTTGGCATATCTTGTCATGTGTCTCAGGTGTTATGTACCCATCGGGTTCATATTTTCTGTGGACTGTCACTCTAAAATGCCAGGAGAATGAGACTGACTTTTGGACACCGTTTGAGGGGAGAGAGAGATGATGGACAATCGATGTTATGGTTTCTCTGCAGCGTGTTTACTTTTTACAAGGACAGTTACAGACACAGAGAAACACATGCTCAGAGTCAAGATGGATTTGATCAATGAAAGACACCAGTGAGTGAGGTCCTGGTTTACACTTTCAGTAGCCCAAAAGGGGTGAGTTGAGATTGATCCTGAGTATTGATAAACAACTCTCACGAGTTTTCTGCCACTAGAACAAGTTTGTGGGAAGAAAAGAGAGGAGAGATAAGTTTGAAACAGAAGAAACCTAGTGACAAAGAGATCACTGTTTGGACTCTCTGTTGGAGTTATTTCATATGTCGTGGAACTGGATAAGTGGCTATCACGTTGTGTGTTTAGGGTAACCTTGTGGAATCTACCAGTGTATTGACCCTTGCCTGGGTGATGGTTCCCGTGAAGAGGGACCCCTTAGTGATAAGCTACTGTTGGTGATAATCCATACATGGATTCTGTTTGAGTATCCTGTGGCCACCACTTTGGAGCGACCTGTAACTGAATTCAGGTGTAGTACCACTTGTGTTGAAAGGATATTGGTTGAAGATCACTGTCGCTGATACTTCATGTGTGGAGTGGAGAACTTCAGAGATGAAACCTACAGCCCTTGTTATTCGGTATTGCTATTGTAGAATCTGTGAAATATCGATGTAATTGCCTTCTCGCAACATTCGCCTTTTGGATTACAAATTTCTCTCATTAATTAACCTGAACATTGAACTGAACTATGTTACATTCCATCGTAAGACTGTATCCCTTACCACCTAAGCTTGAAGTTTGTGTTTTATATTTCCACACCTATACGTGCATAATCTCTGCTAACCTCACAACACGCTGGAAGAACTCAGCAGGTTGGGCAGCATCCGTGGAAAAGATCGGTCGACATTTCAGGCAAGGTTCCGACCCGAAACATCGACCGATCTTTTCCACGGATGCTGCCCAACCTGCTGAGTTCCTCCAGCGTGTTATGAGTGTTGCTTTGACCCCAGCATCTGCAGATTATTTTGTGTCTCTGCCAACCTGTTTGATTTATCTGGTTTTATGTTACTTTATTGCGTAGTTACTAATAAAATAGAATTAATTAACAGCAAAAACATGCTCCAGGTGTGTTCCATTTCTGCTGGTTCTTAAACCCGTTATGGGGTATGTAACAAAATTTGGCTCCCCGGCAGGGAATTGAACCCTGGTCTCCCGCATGACAGGCAGGGATACTAACCACTATACTACCATCGCCTTTGTCTTTCTGCTTCTTCAGCTTCAAGCTGATTCCAACAACTTCCCAATCACTGATGCCAGGCTAATAGGACTATAGCTTCCTTTCTTCTGCCTCCCACCCTTCTTAAATTGCAGATGACATTTGCAATTTACCAGTCATCTGATACAATGCTACAATCTGTCAATTCTTGAAAGATCATTGTTAATGCCTCAGCAATCTCTCCAGTTACTTCCTTCAGAATCTGAGGGTGCATTATATCAGGTCCAGGAAATTTATCTGCACTCAGACCATTAAGCTTCCTGAGCACCTTCTTAGTTGTAATTTTCACTGCACAAACTTCATTTCGCTGACACTCTTGAATATCTGATATACTGCAGACGAATTCCACTGTGAAGACTGATGCAAACTACTCATTCAGTTCCACTGCCATCTCTGCATCCCTCATTACAATACCTCCAGCGTTATTTTGTATTGGTCCTATATCTGCACTTGACTCTCTTTTACCCTTTATATACTTAAAAAAAGCTTTTAATATCTTCTTTGATATTAGTCACCAGCTTCCTCTCATAATTCATCTTTTCCTTCATAGTGACCTTCCTAGATTTCTTCTGCAAGTTTTTAAAAGTTCCCCAGTCCTCTATCTTCCCACTAGCTGTGGCTTCCTTGTATGCCCTCTCTTTTACTTTTACTTCAGTTCTGACTTCACTTGTCAGCCACGGTAGTGTCCTTCTTCCCTTTGAAAATTTCTTCTTATTTGGAAAAATATCTGTCTTTCACTTCTCTCATTTTTCACAGAAACTCCAGCCATTGCTGCACTGTTGACCTTCCTGCAAATTTCCCTTTCCAGTCAACTTCTGCCAGTTCCCCTCTTATACAATTATAGTTTCCTTTATTCCACTGAAATACTGACACATTGGATTTTACTTTTCCCTCTCAGCTTTCAATGTGAACTTGATCATATTGTGATCAGTGTTCCCTAAGTGTTCCTTAGCCTTAAGCTCTCTTATCACCTCCACATCATTGCACAACACCCAATCCAGCACAGCCAATCTCCAAGTGGGCTCAACAACAGGCTATTCTAAAAAGCCATCCTTTAGACATTCAACAAATTCTCTCTCTCCGGTCCAGTACTGACCTGGTTTTCCCAAATCCACTTTTTGTTAAAATCCCCAACGATTATCATGACATTGCCTTTCTGACACGCCTTTTCTATCTCTTGCTAAATTTGCAATCCACATCCCGGCCGCTGTTTGTAGGCCTGTATACAACAGTCATTCGGGTCGTTTTATCCTTGCCATTTCCTAATTCAACCTATGGAGACGCTACTCCTTCCAATCCTATGTCATTTCTTTCCAATCATTTAATATTATTTCTTGTACACAGGGCCACACCACTTCATTTGCCTACTAACCTATCTTACTGATACACCTTATATCCTTGGACGTTCAGCTCCCAATGACAGCCATTCTTTAGCTAAGTTTCACAAATGGCCACAATGTCATATTTGCCAAACTGTAGCTGAATTTCAAGATCATCTGTTTTATTCCTTATGCTGCGTGCATTCAAATACAACACTCTCAGTCCAGTATTTGTTGCTTTTTGTTTTAATTGTACCACGACTCTATTGCCCTGTAACTCATGTCACTGACTTTGGTTGAGCTTTATCTCCTGCCTGTTCTTTCGATGATCTCTGTTGCAAGCTTTCTTTGATTTATTTCTGTTTTCCCCTTTCTCAGCCCAATCACTGTGGTTCCCATCCCCCTGCCAAATTCGTTTAAATTCTCACTAACAGTTTTATTAAATGTTCCCACTAGGATATTGGACACCTTTGGGTTCAGATGTAACCCGTCCTTTTTGTACCGGTTGTACCTCCCCCGGAAGAGGCCCCAATGATCCAGGAATCTGAACCCCCGCCCCCTACGCCAGTCTCTCAGCCGCACATTAATACACGTGATCATATCTATTCCTTCATCGCTAGCACGTGGCGCAGGCAGCAATCCTGAGATTACTACCCCAGGGGTCTACAGGGGTCTGTGTTGGCAACGTTTCTGTTTACGTTCTATGTCAGTGCATCGGATGACAGTATTGATGGCCCTGTGGCCAAATTTATGCACGTAGTTGAATATTGAAAGACCTGGATAGAAAGGTTGTGGAGGGCTATGGGATCTGGTTATCACAATGCCATAAATACAACTTAAATATACGAACGATAGGCTTGCTCCACAGCTTGAGATTCTAAATTGGAGAAGGGCGCTTTATTAACAAAATCTTCACAGCCCACAGTGACTGTGCACTGATCCCAGCAACGGAACTCACCACTGCAGCCCCACAGTGCACTATGTACTGATTGGAAAGCTACGAAATTGCATGTGAATAGCCTCCCCTCTCCCATCTCCACTGTTCCTGCGTCACCAGCAGACTGGAACATCTCACATCTCGCTGCCCCGCCAGGCCATTAAACTGTGAACAACTGTGGTCAGGGACTGATCTCTGGGTTACTCCAAACGCTACCTCCTTCCAGTCTGAAACAACCCGCTCATTCAGCCACACACTACCAGCAGTTTATCGATCTCCAACCAAAATGTCTAATAACCTACTCCTGATGTTCAATACTATTTCTGACTCTGAGTTTACCACCGTCAAATGCCAGGAGGGACATAATAATCAGAAAGTCTCTAGTCGCAGCCGTGCAAATAAAATGTGATCTTAGTGGGTGTGTGGCGCATGTTCAGAATGCAAAGGAGACAGGCAAACAAACTGAGCCAAGTCACAGACTGATGAAGGGGAGAAATGATCCATTTTGATACAGAGAGGGAAGCAGAGAGTTTGATATTGTGCCTGATGCCGGAACTTTGGCCAGTTAGAAGGTGAAGTCTTGTTGCACCAAATTGTTTTGAGCTGTGACAGTGTTTTTATCAGAAGGCACCATGGAGACTAAACTATCTGAGTTGAAATGTTGTCCTTCACGCACTGACGTGCTTTGTAAACTTTTAACAGTGTAACAAAGTCAAAAGATTTGTGTATGGGAATCACAAACACAACAGCACGTTAGTTCCGCTGTATCTGTCAGTTCACCAGTGCTTGAATGTGGAGGCGGAAATGCTGGAGAAGACAGCGCCCCACTCGCTACAAGGAGAGCCCAATCACGTCTCCATGTCTGTGATCTGACTGGATACATTGCCGTGGCGTTGATAGCAGTGTGATGTCATTCACCGGCTCTCATTTTGGAAGGGATTCAGTCGGCCATCGCAGATACACTAACAGCTTCGCACTGGGAAGCGGCCATTCACCTGCTCCGTGTGTGCGAAGAGACTCATTCAGTTAACCCACCTTGTGATGCTTCGGTGTTCACAATAAATAGAGACCATATTTCTGTCCAGAGTGAGCAAAGAGTTTTACTCAATCATTCCATCTGCTGCTGCACCAGCAACTTCACATCGGATAGGAAGTTCAAATCAGCTCTGTGTTAAATGCTTAATGATCATGGTGACTGGAGGCAGCTGCAGGTTCTTGAGGGACTGTTACTGTCAGAATTTGCAGTTCTTGCAGCTGCTCATCGCACCCAGGACTGAACCCTAGTCACTGAGCATTGAGAAGTCCATTCTGCTGTTGTTAGCCTTAAACTACACTGGTGTTTAATATTGTGGAGCTGTGAAAGATAAATCAATTCTGTATCTAATCCCGTGTCTCAGGTACTTACTGTCTCTACCACACTCAATGTACACTAGAGAGGCCACTCGGCCCATCTTGTCCCTGCCCATGTTTCTGTTCCATATCAGTATATCAAAATTTATCCCTCCTGTTCCCCTCTCACTCTCCCTGTGATGACAGGTTGCAACTAGTCACCACTCCGTGGGATAGGAGATTTCCCTTGAATTTCATAGAATCATAGAAATCTACAGCACATTACAGACCCTTTGGCCCACAATGTTGTGCCGACCATGTAACTTACTCTAGAATTGCTGAGAATTACCCTACCACATAGCCCTCTATTTTCCTAAGCTCCATGTACCTGTCTAAGAGTCTCTTAAAAGACCCTATTGTATCTGCCTCTACCACCATCGCTGGCAGTGCATTTCAAACACACACCACTCTTTGTTGAAAAAAAACTTCTCTCTGACATCTCCACTGTACCTACTTCCAAGCAACTTAAACCTATGCCCCCCTTGTGTTAGCCATTTCAACCCTGGGAAAAAGCCTCTGGCTATCCACACGACCAATGCCTCTCACCATCTTGTATGTCTGCATGAATTTCCTGCATGATTTTCTCCAGGCCGAATAAGACGATGAGCTCTCTATGGTTTTGATGTTCTTCAGGGCTCCAGACGAATGTGGCTAACTCCTTCCCTGCTCTTTTCAACATTTTGGGTCATTTTCAACAATTTCAAAGGACTATGCCTCAGACAGCTGGGTTGTTGCAAATACGAGGAAATCTGCAGATGCTGGAATTTCAAGCAACACACATAAAAGTTGCTGCCGAACGCAGCAGGCCAGGCAGCATCTCTAGGAAGAGGCACAGTCGACCTTTCCGGCTGAGTCCTGACAAAGGGACTCCACCCAAAATGTCGACTGTACCTCTTCCTAGAGATGCTGCCTGGCCTGCTGCGTTCACCAGCAACTTTTGTGTGTGGGTTGTTGCAATGCACTCTAAAGTCTGACAGCACACTAGTTGAGTTAATCTTCGATGGAGCAGAGTCAGAAACCAGAGTTATCAGCCTGAGTCAGGGTTTTGGGGCTCCAGAAAGAGATGGGGTCTAGAGTTTACAAGGAGCAGGAAAAGGAATCAGACCAGCAGGATGTGGCTACAAATGAAAGGTCAGAAACATCTTGAAACTGATTGATCGCAAAAAAAGGTGATAAATATCTGCAAAACACTGGTGGAAATCAACAGATCAGGGAGCAAATGTGGAGAGGAATAAATAGACAACGTTTAGGCAGAGCACCTTCAGAATGCCTAAACTGTGTACTCCTCTGCTTAGCTGCTGCCTGAGCTGCAGAATTCCTCCAGAATTTTGTGTGTATGCGTCTACATTTCCAGCAACAGCAAAATCTCTTGTGTTTTATATCTGCATTTGTGTTCTACTTTGGCATTAGACAAGCGGAAAGTTTGCTGATATTAAGTGCATTGCTTATGGGAGCTGGTTTCTGCGTTAAAACAGCTGCTGAGTTTTCTATACAAAAAAAAAACAGAGGTACGGACATGGAACCGTTGCTTGCAGAAACTTTTAATGGCACAGTGATTACCCCTAAAGCTCTGCAAAACGACTTTCCCCGTCGCTGAGGCAGCGATCGAATGCGCAGGCGTCAGGATTGCGGGTGTTATCGAATATCGCGCATGCGCGCAGCACTCAAAAGCCCTCAAGAAATCGCGACCAGGTAAGCAATAGGAATTTTGCAGATGCTGGAAATTCAAGCAACACACATCAAAGTTGCTGGTGAACGCAGGCCAGGCAGCATCTCTAGGAAGAGGTACAGTCGACATTTCGGGTGGAGTCCCTTTGTCAGGACTCAGCCGGAAACGTCGACTGTGCCTCTTCCTAGAGATGCTGCCTGGCCTGCTGCGTTCACCAGCAACTTTGATGTGCGTCCAGGTAAGGGAGGGTTTGCGAGTGAGGATTTTCAAAACTGGCTTCGGGACAATTGCTGTGTGCTCCTGACACCGTGGCCGGAAATCCCGGGACAGTCCTACTCTCGTCCCTCTCTCTCAGCCCTACGATCGGTACACGGGCCCCGGGGAGATTCCGGCTGATAAGAGAATGGGAACTGATGGATCTCCCAGACAGAGCTGAGCTCCAGCTATCTAAATGCAAGGATTTTTGGAAATCTGACTTTTTAAAGCATCATTTAGCAAGGAAATCACATATGGACGGTGTGCAAAAGCTCTGGTGAGAAAATCCTTCATTACCCACTACAGGCCTGCTACATAGGTTGTGTGAGAGAGCAAATGAACTCGATCAAACCCAGAGGAGATAGAAACATAGAAAATAGGTGCAGGAGTAGGCCATTCGGCCCTTCGAGCCTGCTCCGCCATTCAGTATGATCATGGCTGATCATCCAACTCAAAACCCTGTACCAGCCTTCCCTCCATACCCCCTGATCCCTTTAACCACAAGGGCCAAAGATCAAAGTTCTTATCGACAGTGATTTGCTAGCTGTTACTAAGAATACCTCTCTGTATAAAATTCACTGTGCGCATGTTGTCACTGGGTAAAAAAAATGGACAATATGTGCACAGTGGTCAAATTAGAGGGGACATGGGTGGGAAGGTGGGGAGACCTCCAGTGTCCCTGATGCCCTCACCTACAAGATGTGCATCCAGCTGCAGCTTGTAACTCTGCATTTTAAGGAGTTAGAACTTGAAATGGATGAATTCCAGATAATCCAAGAGTTGGAGGGGTTGATAGATATGACATGAAGAGAGGTGAGTTACACCCAAGGCACAGGACACAAGAAACTGGGTGAGTGGAAGGATAATGAGGTTAAATAGCAATCGCAGAGTACTCTTGTGGCCGTCCCACAGAACAACAGGTGGACCACTGTAGAAACTGTTGGAGGGGATTACCTGGCAGAGGAAAGTCAAAGGGGTGACAGGGGATTTGTTAGTTAGGGGAACAGAACAAGATGGGACTAATACTCTAGTGGTAAGGCTTATGTTACGCCTCCATCTAAATGTGCAATGTGTAATTTATAGTAATTTATAATAAATTGTTTGTACATAGGACAGTCAATATAACATAGAAATCAATTAATCAGTCTGGTGGACTGGTAGATCATGTCCTGGAACCTATTGGTCCTTTTGCTGTATTACCGTTTCCAGGATGGTAGCAACAGAAATAGTTTGTGATTGCGGTGTCTCTGTAACTGTCCTGTATAGTGGGAAGTTCGCATCTACAGATGTGCTGGGCTGTCGGCACCACTCTCTGCAGGGTCCAGTGATTAAGGGAAGTACAGTTCCCATACCAGGCAGTGATGCAGCCAGTCAGGATGATCTCAATTGTGTCTCTGTAGAAAGTTCTTGGGATTAGGGGCCCCATCCCAAACTTCTTCAACCGCCTGAGGTGAAAGAGGTGCTGTTGTGCTTTTTTCACAACACAGCCGGCATGTACAGACCATGTGAGATCCTTGGTGATGTTTATGCCGAGTTACTTTAAGCTGTTCACCCTCTCAACCTCAGAACCATTGATGTCAGTAGGGGTTAGCCTGTCTCCATTTCTCCTGTCATCCACAATCAGCTCCTTTGTTTTTGTGACAATGAGGGAGAGCTTGTTTTCTTGACCCCAAATGGTTGAGCATGGTGTGATGAATGTTCTGAGCTGTGTATATCACAATGCAAGGAGCATCATAGGAAAGCCAGGTGAGTTCAGGACAGGGAATTATGATATCGTAGCCATTATTGGGACTTGGTTGCACCCAACAGTCTGAGGGATTTAGAGGAAAAAATTTGTAGAGAGATTGCAGACAATGCCAAGAAACAAAGGTTGATTCAGTAAGTGATTTTAACTTTCCATATATTGACTGGGACTCCCATACTGTAAAAGGACTAGATGGGGTAAAGTTTGGCAAATGTACCCTGAATCAGTACGTAGAATTCCTGATTTAGAAGTGTGCAATAAGTGTTAGGAAATGATCTAGGGCTGGTGACAGAAATTAGTGATGAGACTCATGAGATTCAAAGTAAATATGGAAAAAGAGAGGTCTGGATCACAGGTTGAGATTCTAAATTGGAGAAAGGTCAATTTTGATGGTATCAGAAAGGATCTGACAAGTGTGGTTTGGGACAGGCTGCTTTCTGGGAAAGCAGTACTTGGTAAGTGGGAGGACTTCAGAAGTGAAATTTTGAGGGTGTCTGGTTTGCGTGTGCCTGCCAAAATAAAAGTTGAAAGGTAACTGGTGCAGGGTATCTTAGTCTTCAAGTGATATTGAGGCCCCAGATATTTTGTTCCTCTAAATGCCTCAGACTGTTGGGTGCTACCAAGACTCATTAATCACTACAATGTCATAATTTCATGCCCTGAGCTCATCTGACTTTTTTTTGTCATCCTATGTTGGTTTCTTAAAGCTTCTCAATAGTTTTTGCTCTTTTGTTTGCTCTCTCTTTGGCTTTTATGTTGGCTTTGGTTTCTCATTTCAGCCACTGTTGTGTCCTCCTGCCTTTCCAATGCTTCTACTTCTTTGGGATGTATTGATCACCTAGCTCCCGAATTGCTTCCAGAAACTCAAGCCATTGCTGCTCTGTTGTCACTCCTACCTTTTCTCTTCCAAACAAGTTTGGCCAGCTTCTCTGTCATAGGAACATAGAGAGAAGTTCAGGATGGAAACAGGCTATTTGGTCCAACTAGTCAATGCCGAAAAAAAATTTAAGCTGTCTAATACAGCTACCTGCAGCGGGACCATTGCCCTCCATACCCCTACCATCCAGGCTCCCATCCAAACTTCTTTTAAATGGTGAAACCCAGCTCAAATTCAACACTTGTGCTGGCATCTCATTCCACACTCTCACAACCATTTCAGTAAACAGCTTTTCCAAATGTTCCCATTAAATTTTCACCTTCCCCACTTAACCATGACCTCTGGTTGTCATCCCACCCAACCTCAGTGGAAAAAGCTGCTTGCATTTACCCTGCCTATACCTTCATAATTTTGTATACATCTAACAAATCCTCAAGGCAATGTATAATTTCCTTGTTTATGTTTAGAGCCATTTTTAGTTGTACAAGATGAGGATGATGTACAATGTACAAGATGTACATTGATCGTGTGGAGAGCCGGAGGTTTCTTCCCAGGATTGAAGTGGCTAACACGAGAGGACATAGTTTTAAGGTGCTTGGAGATAGATACCGAGGAGTCAGGGGTAAGTTTTTCACCAATAGACTGGTGGCTGCGTGGAATACACTGCCAGCTATTTGCATGAGAGTGTTTCAGTGAGTGTGGGGCCAGAAACCCGTGCAGCTCATTGGGAACAGGGAATAATACTGATGGAGGGAATCAAACTGAGCCAGGTCACAGATTGGAGATGGTAGAAATGCCCCATTCTTATAGAGACAGGAAGAGCATCAGAGAGCTTGATGGTCATTCCAGATACCAGCACTGTGCCCCGTTAGAAGATAATTTCTCTCTGCAACTTGGATTGAACTTTACTGTAACAGTGTGATGCCAGATCACACCTTGATAACTCAAGTGATCTCATCTGAAATGTTGTCCTACACCCACTGATAGATTTTGTAAAACTCATTACAGGTTAAAAATGACGAGGAATTTGTCTACAGGAATCTTGATCACAACACACCAGTTTTGCTGTCTCTGTCCAGATATTTAAGAAGTGGAACAAAGGGATCAGTCGATCATCCTTCCTGATCAGACTGTGGGGAGGGATTCACTCAATCATCTGACTGACTGGCATACCCGTCATTTTACACAGGGGAACCCAATCATCTGCTCAGACAGTGGGAGTGGATTCAGTCGGTCATTTCACCTGAAGTTACATCATCAGGTTCACACTGGGACAAGGCCATTCACCTGTTCTGTGGGTGATAAAGGATTCAGTCAGTCTTCCCACCTGTGGACACCAGTCAGTTCACAGTGGGCGGAGGCTGGTCATCTGCTGAATTTGTGGGGAAGAATTCACTCGGTCATTTGACCAAATGGCTCACCGGCGAGTTCACAACGGGGAGCAGCTGTTCACCTGCTTGGACTGTGGGAAGGGATTCACCTCCTCATCTAAACTGAAGATACATCAGCGAGTTCACACTGGAGAGAAGCCGTTCGCCTGCTCGGACTGTGGGAAGGGATTCACTCGGTCATCCAACCTAATGGCACACCAGTCGGTTCACACCACTGAGCGGCCGTTCACCTGCTCGGACTGTGGGAAGGGATTTACTTGCTCATCCCAACTGAAAGTACATCAGCGAGTTCACACTGGGGAGAGGCCGTTCACCTGCTTGAATTGTGGGAAGGGATTCACTAAATCATCTCACCTACTGAGACACCAGTCAGTTCACACTGGGGAGTGGCCATTCACCTGCTCTGTCTGTGGGAAGGGATTCACTGAATCATCTTCCCTACAGAGACACCAGTCAGTACACACTGGGAAGTGGCAGTTTACCTGCTCAGACTGTGGAAAGGGATTCAATCGGTCATCTCACCTAGTGACACACCAGTCAGCCCACACAGGGAAATGGCCGTTCACCTGCTCAGTCTGTGGGAAGGGATTCATTTTGTCATCTCAACTGCAGGTACATCAGCGAGTTCACACTGGGGAGAGGCCGTTCACCTGCTCAGACTGTGGGAAGGGATTCACTTGCTCATCTCATCTGAAGGTACACCAGCGAGTTCACACTGGGGAGAGGCCATTCACCTGCTCAGACTGTGGGAAGGGTTTCACTTTGTCATCTCAACTGAAGGTACATCAGCGAGTTCACACTGGGGAGAGGCCATTCACCTGCTCAGACTGTGGGAAACGATTCACTCAGTCATCTCAACTGAAGGTACATCAGCGAGTTCACACTGGGGAGAGGCCGTTCAACTGCTTAGACTGTGGGAAGGGATTCACCTCATCATCTCAACTGAAGGTACATCAGCGAGTTCACACTGGGGAGAGGCCGTTCACCTGCTCAAAGTGTGCAAAAGGATTCACTCAGTCATTTCAACTGAAGGTACATCAGCGAGTTCACACTGGGGAGAGGCCGTTCACCTGGTCAGTGTGTGAGAAGGGATTCACTCGGTCACCTCAACTACAGAGACGCCAGCGAGTTCACACCAGGTAGAGGCCGATCACCTGCATGCTGGATATTTGTCCATCACCATTGCTGAATGCAATTTTGAGAGTGACTGTCAGTGCTGAACTCTGCAATTATTGGTGCTGTTCACAAAGCCCAGTTCTGCACCCTGGTCACTAGGCATGGGAGGAGTTTCTTCTGCTGGATATTCACCTTTAATGGGACTGGAGTTTAATATTCAACCAGACAAAGAAATCAGTTCTATTTTAAACTCTGTCTCTGGTACTTTGTGAATTTATAACACATTTAGTGTACAGTAGAGAATCAACTCAGGCCGGCTGGACCCTGCCAGTGATTCTGTTCCACGAAAGTCCTTTTAAATCCTCCCCTGTGTTCCCCTCTCGCTCTCCCTGTGGTGATGGGTTCCAAACAGTCACCACTCTGGGTGAAGAGGTTTCCCTTGAATGTTCTGCACACTGAAGAAGTCAATATGACTGCAGTTCTGTCTGAGATGTTCTTTGCCCCTCAGATCTCTGGGCTAAGGAAGAATGGCTTTATCTATTGAGGGAGTTGTTCCTGCTTGTTTATCCTGTAATATTATATCTGATGGTTATTATGGATTGTCCTATCTGAAATAATGTATTGATTATCAAGTAATTTGTTAGATTTTGACTCTAAAACTGGATCAGGCTTGAATTTATGGTGCCTTTATGAAGTGTTGGAGGGCATTCTTGAGTTTGTATTTTAAAGCAAGATTTTGGTGAATGATATTTGCCACTAGATTGTACCTTTGTAAGTAATCAGATTGAGTTAAACTGCTGCAGGATCCTGCAATGTGTTGAATTGTGTCTGGTTTCTCTTGGCATTTTCTGTACTTAACTGTCTTGCTTGTTTGTATTTCATGTATTTTTGATCTTATTTCCTTTTGTTAACCACTTTGTCCAGTATCTCTGCAAGGAATCCCTCTGTTTCTGAGAAGAGGTCTCCAACTCTCAGTCAGGTGCTCGATGCTTCCTTGTCACCATCTCGTCTGCTCAGATCATTAGGATGTCTCCCATGGAGGGTCATACTCATTCCACTGGTTAATGTTTTCTTCCATAGTGATGATTCATTTTTCTGAGTTAGCCTCTCATTTAAGTTTTCTGGTATGTATTTATTATCACGAGTGCATGTACACTCATGGAGTGCTGAATTTTGTTCATTTTTGATGAAAATATATACTTACAAATTTTATCTGACTGTTGTGTGATTACTTTTTTTCATGTGTGTTATTTCTCTTCCTCCTTCTGTCCAAGGTTATGTTAATTTAAGTGGGTTTGAGTGTAAATAGTCTTTTCTAAAGTTCTTATTTATCTTTGTAAAATTTACTGATTGAAATGGGACCAAGATATTTTTATTTAAAAAAAGATGTCAGTAATGGTATTGATGAAAATATTTATTGCCTTTGTATTTCTTAAGTATTGTGCTCTGTTTGGCCATTTTTTTTTAAACTTGAACTAAATTTTGTCAAAGGTTTTCCCTGTGTTGCACTACTTTCTATTTTCTTTGTTTGCTGATATCCCAGATACATGGGTATCAAGATTCCCGATGAAGGGTCTTGACCCGAAATGATGATTCCCATCCATAGATGCTGCCTGACATGCTGAGTTCCTCCAGCACTTCCTGTGTGTAGTTCTCTAGATTTCTAGCATCTGCAGGTCCCCTCGTTTCCCAGATACTTATATTTCTTGAAAGAACAAGCTGGTAGTGGGGTTGTGTGGCTCTGTTGGTAAAGTATTAAATTAAATCATTAGAAAGAGGTGGCATAGGGTTGGAAGGTGTAGAATCTGTGGGTAGAGTTAAAGAACAGCAAATGTAAAATGTAAAGGTGGGCACATGGCCAAGTGGTTAAGGCATTGGACTAGCTACCTGAAGGTCGTGAGTTCGAGCCCCAGCCGAGGGAACGTGTTGTGTCCTTAAGCAAGGTACTTAATCACACATTGCTCTGCGACGACACTGGTGCCAAGCTGTATGGGTCCTAATGCCCTTCCCTTGAACAACATTGGTGTCGTGGAGAGGGGAGACTTGCAGCATGGGCAGCTGCTGGTCTTCCATACAACCTTGCCCAGGCCTGTGCCCTGGAGAGTGAAGACTTTCCAGGTGCAGATCCATGGTCTCGCAAGACTAACGGATGCCTTTACTTTACTAAGTGTAAAAAAAATCCCTGATGGGAATTGTATAGAGGCCAACAAACAGTATGTGGTCCACAAATTAAAATGGGAGATATAAAATGTATGCCAAAAGGGCAATGATAGAATAGTCATGGGGAATTGTTATGCAGGTGATTAGGAAAATTAAGATGGTGTTGGTCTCGAGGAGGAATTCCTAGAATGCCTACAAGATGCTTTTTTAGAGCAGCTTGTGGTTGAGCCCACTTGGGGATCAGCTATTCTGGATTGGATGTTGTAAGGAACTGGAATTAAGTAGGTCATTTAAGTTCAAAGAACCCTTAGGGGCAAGTGATCTTAATATGATCGAATTCACCCTGACATTAGAGACGGAGAAGCTAAGGTCAGATGTGGAATAAAGAGAATTAGAGAGGCATGAGAGGAAAAATTGGTCAAAATTGATTTGAAAAGAACTCGGGCAGGGATGAAAACAGAGCAGCAATGGCTGGAATTTCTGGAAGCAATTCGGAAGGCACAGGATATAGACATCACAAAGAAGAGGTAGTATTCTAAAGGTAAGGTGACAAAACCATCGCTGATAAGAGAAACCAAAGACAACATAAAAACTAAAGAGAGGGCATAGAGCAAAAATTACTAGGAAGTTACAGGATTGGGAAGCTTATAAAAACCAACAGAATGCAACTAAAATAATTAAGGAAAAGATGGAATACATAGCTGAGCTAGCCAATAATATTAAAGAGGATACCAAATTTTGCTTCAGGTACATAGAGTGTAAAAAAGAGGTGGAAGTGGATATCAAACCACTGAAGAAATGATGCTGGAGAGGTAGTAATGGGGTGGGGGTGCAAGGTGATGGCAACTGAACCGAATAAGTATTGTACATCACTCTGATCTGTCGAAGACACTGCCAGGAATATGGAAGTCCCAGATGTCAGTGGTCAGAATGTGTAAAGTTACATTACTCGGGAGAAGGTTCTTGGGAAACAGAGATGATCTGAAGTTAATAAGTCACCTGGACCAGATGGTGTACACTCCAGAGCTCTGAAGGAGGTGGCTGAAGAGATGTGGAGGCATTAGCAATGACCTTTCAAGAATCATGAAGGAAATTATATCCTAAGAAGTTTTTTCCTTCACAACTCCCCTTCCCAGTTTCACCTATCACCGACCACTTCCTCCACCCCTTTCACCCCCACACTTCTTCCTCTGACGTCTCATCTTTTTTTTCCCCAGTCCTGATGAAGGTTCCTGGCCCGAAACGTCGACTGTTTACTATTTCCCATATATGCTGCCTGGCCTCCTAGGTTCCTGCAGCATTTTGTGTATGTGTTGCTTGGATATCCAGCATCTGCAGATTTTCTCCTGTCTTTGATAAAAGCAAAAGTGGGGTCATATAATATAGCAAGAAAATAGTGGGAACTTAGAGGATTGGAAAGCTTTAACATAACCAGCAGGAGACAAGTTAAGAAAAACACACAGGGAGACAAGATGATAAAGTAAGGTAAATGAGCCAATAATATCAAGTATCAAAAGTTGTTTAGATATATAAAGAGTGAAAGAGAGGCAAGAGTTGATATTGTACTGCTGGAAGATGATGTTAGCAAGTTAGCAATAGAGCAAAGAAATAGCAGCCGAATGTAATAAGTATTTTGTGTCAATCTTCACTGTGTAAGACACTAGCAGTATAAGACCATAAGGCATAGGAGCAGAATTAGGCCATTCAGCTCATCGAGTCTGCTCCGCTGTTCTATCATGTCTGATCCCGGTTCTTACTCAACCCCATGCACCTGCCTCCTCTGCATATCCTGTAATGCCCTGACTGATCAGCAAACTATTGGCTTCTGCCTTAAATGTACCCATAGACATGACCCCCACTGCCGTCTGCTTCAGAGAATTCCACAGATTCACTACTCTCTGACTAAATAAAATCCTCCTTAACTACTATAAAATTTCACTCCTCAGTTTTGAGGCTGCGACCTCTGTTATGGCTACCCCACCATACGAAAAGTCCCCTCCTCATCCACCCTGTCTAGACATTTCCACACTTGGTGGGTTTCAGTGAGATTTAACACCCACTCCCTGCATTTATTAAACATAGGTCAGTGCAGGAGTACAGACCCAAGGCTGGCAAACACTCCTCATATCTTAACCCCTTCATTCCCAGAATAATCTTCTTGAACATCCTCTGGGCTCTCTCCAACAACAACACACCTTTTCTAAGATATGGGTCCCAAATACTCAAAGTGTGGCCTAAGTAGTGTCTTATAAAGTGTCAACATTATCTCCTTGCTTATATATTCTACTTCACTTTAAATAAATACCAACATTGCATTTGCCTTCTTTACCACAGACTCAACCTCTAAATTAACCTTCAGGGAGTCTTGCCCGAGGACTCATTTCCTTCTGTACTTCTGTTGTTTGAACCTTCTTCCAAATCAGATAATAGTTCACTATTGTTCCTTTTGCTAAAATGCATTATCGTACATTTCCCAATATTATATTCCATAAGTCACTTTTTTGCCCATTCTTCAAATTCGATTATCCAAATCATTAACAAACAATGTGAAAAGTAGTGGACCAAATACTGACTATGAAGATCACTAGTCACTGCTAGCCAACCAGAAAAGGCCCCTTTCATTCCCACTCACGACCTCTTGGCTGTCAGCCATTCCTCTATCAATGCCAGTATTTCTTCTGATTTTTATCCCGTTTAGCAGTCTCATGTGTGACACCTTATCAGATGTCTCTGAAAATCCAAGTAAATGATATCCAGTGCCTCTCAACAGACAGGATCTCCCGGTAGCCAGCCACTTCAACTCTGCTTTCCATTACCATTTGGCTATGTCCATGCATGGCCTCCTCTACTGCCATGATGAGACTAAACTCAGGTTGGAGGAGCAACACCTCATATACCATCTAGGTAGTCTCAAGCCCCTTGGTATGAACATAGAATTCTCCAACTTCCTGTAAATCCCTCCCCTTCCCTTCCTCTATCTCTATTTCACTCTGCCCCCTCGCCCAGCTGCCTATCACCTCCCCCATGGTTCCACCTCCTTCTAATACCCATTGTGTTTTCTCCTATTCCTCCTTCATCTTTCCTGCCTATCACCTCCCTGCTTCCCCTCCCCCACCCCCACCCCTTTCCCCTTACTGGTTTTTCACCTGGAACTTACCAGCCTTCTCCTTCCCACCCTCCCCACACCTTTATGGGGCCTCTGCCCCTTCCCTCTTCAGTCCTGACGATGCTGCCTGACCTGCTGAGTTCCTCCAGCGTGTTGTGAGTGATCCAGTGCCTCTCATTTGTCCATCCTGCTTATAACGCGTCCTCGAAGAACTGTAACAGATTTGCCAGGCAAGATTTCCCTGCACAGAAGCTATGCTGGCTTTGACTTTTTCGATAATCCTAGTACCCCAAAACCTCATTTGTTATTAAAGACTCCAACACTTTCCCAGCTACTGAGGTTAGGCTAACTGTACTATAACTTGCTTTCTTTTGCCTTCCTCCTTTCTCATATGGTGGATTGACATTTGTAATCTTACTGTCGTCTGGCACCATGCCAGTATCAAGTGATTCTTGACAGGTCATGACCAATGCATCTGTTATCTCTTTTGCAACTTCTCTCAGGACTCTGGGATGTAGTCCATCTGGTCCAGGTGAGTTTTAAGAACCTGAGTTTGACTAGCACGTTTTCCTTTGTAATAGCAATAGCACTCACTCCTGCTCCCTGACACTCACGGGTCTCTGGAACACTGCTTTGTCTTCCACAGAGAAGATGGATGCAAAGTACCTATTAAGTTCATCTACCAACTCTTCCCCATTTCTACCTCATGAGCATCATCTTCCAGGTGGTCCAATATCAAGTCGCCTCCCGTTCGCATTTTTTTAAATAATGGTTAATATTATTGTCCTGTTTGCCCTCATATTTCACCTTTTCCCTTCTTATAGCTTTTTCTTAGTTGTCTTTTGTTGGATTGTAAAAGCTACCCAATTATATAACTTCCTACTCAATTTTGCTACCTTATAAGCACTTTCCTTGGCTTTTATACAGTCCTTAACTTCCTTTGTCAGCCATGGTAGCCTCGCCCCGCTGTTTGAGAACTTCTTCTGTTAGAGACATCCATTCTGTACATTATGAACTATTCTCACAAACGTCAGCCATTTCTGCTCTGGCATCATCCCCATGAGTATCCTTCTCCAGTCCACCTGAGAATCGCCTCTCTTATGCCTCTGTAATTCTGTTTATTCGGTTGCGATACTACGCATGTGACCCGTGCTTTTTCCTCACAATTTGCAGCAGGAATTCAATCATATTATGATACTGCCTTCCAATGGTTCCTTCACATTAACCTCCCTCATAAGGTCTGGGTTATTACACAATACCCAATCTAAGAAGGCAGTTCCCCGAGTAGGCTGAACCAACAGCTGCTCTAAAAAGCCATTTCGTAAGCATTCAATACATTCCCTCTCTTGGGATCTGACTTACCCAATTCTCCTGCAGATTGATATCACCCACTACAATTGTGTCATTAAATTTATTTCATAAATACCAAACATTCAGGAGTATCTGGGGCAGAAGTGAGGATAAACACTTTTACCATGGGGGGAAGGTGTTTTGGAAGCTGAAAGGCCTGAAGGTAGATAAGACTCCTGGACCAGTAGGTGAACACCCCAGGGTTCAGAAAGAGGTAGCTGTAGAGATTATGAACGCATTAGAGTTATAGAACACTACAAGGCAGGAAAATGCCATGTGGCGACCCACTTTCTGGCACACACGAACCGGCTCACAACAGCGCGCGCAGGCAGAGAGCCAGTCCCAAAAAGGGCGCCAGGCCATCTTCACCAGCAGGGGGAAAATCCCGCGCGCGGAAAGGGTCTGGGAATATGCATTCCCCACAGCAGTCCCGCCTCAGGGAGGGCGGGAACGGGAAGGCTTTAAAGCAGGCCGCGAAGTTTGAATAAATCTCTTTCATCGCAACTCCAGCTCACTGACTCCGTGTGGTTATTCTAGCGCTGTTGTGTAGCACACCGCTACGTTTGGTGACCCCGACGGCCCAAACGATATTAGAAACATAGAAACATAGAAAATAGGTGCAGGAGTAGGCCATTCGGCCCTTCAGGCCTGCACCGCCATTTATTATGATCATGGCTGATTATCCAACTCAGAACCCTGCACCAGCCTTCCCTCCATACCCCCCTGATCCCTTTAGCCACAAGGGCCATATCTAACTCCCTCTTAAGTATAGCCAATGAACTGGCCTCAACTGTTTCCTGTGGCAAAGAATTCCACAGATTCACCACTCTCTGTGTGAAGAAGTTTTTCCTAATCTCAGTCCTAAAAGGCTTCCCCTTCATCCTCGAACTGTGACCCCTCGTTCTGGACTTCCCCAACATGAGGAACAATCTTCCTGCATCTAGCCTGTCCAATCCCTTTAGGATTTTATACGTTTCAATCAGATCCCCCCTCAATCTTCTAAATTCCAACGAGTACAAGCCTAGTTCATCCAGTCTTTCTTCATATGAAAGTCCTGCCATCCCAGGAATCAATCTGGTGAACCTTCTTTGTACTCCCTCTATGGCAAGGATGTCTTTCCTCAGATTAGGGGACCAAAACTGCACACAATACTCCAGGTGTGGTCTCACCAAGGCCTTGTACAACTGCAGTAGTACCTCCCTGCTCCTGTACTCGAATCCTCTCGCTACAAATGCCAGCATACCATTCGCCTTTTTCACCGCCTGCTGTATCTGCATGCCCACTTTCAATGACTGGTGTATAATGACTCTCAGGTCTCGTTCCATCTCCCCTTTTCCTAATCGGCCACCATTCAGATAATAATCTGTTTTCCTAATTTTGCCACCAAAGTGGATAACTTCACACTGATCCACATTAAATTGCATCTGCCATGAATTTGCCCACTCACCCAACCTATCCAAGTTACCCTGCATCCTCTTAGCATCCTCCTCACAGCTAACACTGCCGCCCAGCTTCGTGTCGTCCACAAACTTGGCGATGTTGCATTTAATTCCCTCATCCAAGTCATTAATATATATTGTAAACAACTGGGGTCCCAGCACTGAGCCTTGCGGTACCCCACTAGTCACTGTCTGCCATTCTGAAAAGGTCGCGTTTATTCCCACTCTTTGCTTTCTGTCTGCTAACCAATTCTCTGTCCACATCAATACCTTACCCCCAATACCGTGTGCTTTAAGATGACACACTAATCTCCTGTGTGTGACCTTGTCAAAAGCCTTTTGAAAATCCAAATATAGCACATCCACTGGTTCTCCCCTATCCACTCTACTAGGTACATCCTCAAAAAATTCTATGAGATTTGTCAGACATGATTTTCCTTTCACAAATCCATGCTGACTTTGTCCGATGATTTCACTGCTTTCCAAATGTGCTGTTATCACATCTTTGATAACTTATTCCAGCAGTTTCCCCACCACCGACGTTAGGCTAACCGGTCTATAATACCCCGGTTTCTCTCTCCCTCCTTTTTTAAAAAGTGGGGTTACATTAGCCACCATCCAATCCTCAGGAACTAGTCCAGAATCTAACGAGTTTTGAAAAGTTATCACTAGTGCATCCACTATTTCTTGGGCTACTTCCTTAAGCACTCTGGGATGCAGTCCATCTGGCCCTGGGGATTTATTTGCCTTCAATCCCTTCAATTTACCTAACACCACTTCCCTACTAACATGTATTTCGCTCAGTTCCTCCATCTCACTGGACCCTCTGTCCCCTACTATTTCTGGAAGATTATTTATGTCCTCCTTAGTGAAGACAGAACCAAAGTAATTATTCAATTGGTCTGCCATGTCCTTGCTCCCCATAATCAATTCGCCTGCTTCTGTCTGTAGGGGACCTACATTTGTCTTTACCAGTCTTTTCCTTTTTACATATCTATAAAAGCTTTTACAGTCAGTTTTTATGTTCCCTGCCAGTTTTCTCTCATAATCTTTTTTCCCCTTCCTAATTAAGCCCTTTGTCCTCCTCTGCTGAAATGTGAATTTCTCCCAGTCCTCAGGTGAGCCACTTTTTCTGGCTAATTTGTATGCTACTTCTTTGGAATTGATACTATCCCTAATTTCTCTTGTCAGCCACGGGTGCACTACCTTCCTTGATTTATTCTTTTGCCAAACTGGGATGAACAATTGTTGTAGTTCATCCATGCAATCTTTAAATGCTTGCCATTTCATATCCACCGTCAATCCTTTAAGTGTTATTTGCCAGTCTATCTTAGCTAATTCACATCTCATACCATCAAAGTTACCCCTCTTTAAGTTCAGAACCTTTGTTTCTGAATTAACTATGTCACTCTCCATCTTAATGAAGAATTCCGTTATATTATGGTCACTCTTACCCAAGGGGCCTCTCACGACAAGATTGCATTTTAACCCTTCCTCATTGCTCAAAACCCAGTCTAGAATAGCCTGCTCTCTAGTTGGTTCCTCGAGATGTTGGTTCAAAAAACCATCCCGCATACATTCCAAGAAGTCCCCTTCCTCAGCACCTTTACCAATTTGGTTCACCCAATCTACATGTAGATTGAAGTCACCCATTATAACTGTTATTCCTTTATTGCACACATTTCTAATTTCCTGTTTAATACCATCTCCGACCTCACTACTAGTGTTAGGTGGGCCAGAGATGACCGACGCCGCATCTGTTCACGCAGTTTCATTATAACTGCCAAGCTTTTGGCCGCTGAGAACCCGTCTGTGCTTGGAATGGGCAGAAGCACAATTCCACATTCGGCAGATAACCTCGGAGTCCACTCGCTACTACAACGTGCTGAGCTCTCTCGACCAAGAGACTGCTGCACAAGTTGTGGAGTTTATACAGTCGCCCCCGGAGGACAGCAAATACACAGCATTCAAAGCCCTGCTCATAAGGACTTTAGGACTCTCACGGCGCGAACGAGCACGCCGCTTAATGCACCTGGATGGTGTGGGAGACGGGCCGCCGTCAGCATTAATGAACGAAATGCTGGCCCTGGCTGAAGGACACAAACCTTGCCTCATGTTTGAGCTGGCGTTCCTAGAGCAACCGCCCGAGGACATATGCCTGCTGCTGTCCGACGCAGATTTCAGCAACCCCCGGGAGGTGGCGGCCCGAGCAGATGTGCTGTGGAATGCCAGGAAAGAGAGAGGGACATCTGTTGCACAGATCACCAAGCCGCGTGCCCAATGACAGACCAGACCAGGCCCGGCAGCAGAGCCCAACGAACAATGGTGCTTCTACCACCAGCGGTGGGGCACAGAGGCCGCCGCTGTAGACCACCCTGCATATTCCCGGGAAACGGCAAGGCCCAGCCGCCGCCGATCGCTACGGCGGCTGGCCATCAGGGCAGCCTCCTGCACGTCTGGGACAAGCAGTCGGGACGCCGATTTTTGGTCGACACCGGAGCGGAGATCAGCGTTTTACCTCCAACGAGTTACGACACCCGCAACAGAGAACCCGGACCCACCCTGAGGGTCGCAAATGGCAGCACAATACGAACCTACGCCACCCGCACGGTGCGGCTACAGTTCAGCTCCAGCCGGTTCACGTGGGACTTCACTCTGGCCGCCGTGGCCCAACCACTCCTGGGGGCGGATTTTCTGCGAGCCCACAGCCTGCTGGTCGACCTGCAAGGGAAGTGACTAGTCCACGCCAAGACTTTTCAAACGTTCTCCCAAGGTGAAGCGAAGTTGCCAGCCCCACACCTGGACTCCATCACGTGTCCAACGATGAATTCGCCAGGGTCCTGGCGGATTTCCCATCAGTACTGACACCGCAGTTCACGGCAGCTATGCCCAGACACGGAGTACAGCACCACATCCCGACCCAGGGACCAGCCCTCCACGCCCGTGCTCGAAGGCTTCCCCCGGACAAGCTCCGACTGGCGAAGGAGGAGTTCAAGAAGATGGAGGAATTGGGGATCATACGACGGTCCGACAGCCCATGGGCCTCCCTCTGCACATGGTGCCCAAGGCAACGGGGGCTGGAGACCATGCGGTGACTACCACAGACTGAACGAGGCTACAACGCCAGACCGCTACCCTGTGCCGCACATTCAAGACTTTGCAGCAAACCTACACGGCACAAGGATCTTTTCCAAGGTAGACCTCGTCCAGGGATACCATCAAATCCCGGTACATCCGGACGACATCCCCAAAACAGCACTCATCACCCCGTTCAGACTTTTCGAATTCCTCCGAATGCCGTTTGGTCTAAAGAATGCCGCACAGACTTTCCAGCGGCTAATGGACGCGGTGGAACGCGACCTGGACTTTGCATTCATCTATTTGGACGAGATCCTCATAGCCAGCCAGCAAAATGCCAGTTCGGACTCGATATCATCGACTTCCTGGGCCACAGGATTACTAAAGACGGGGCAACCCCACTGCCCGCCAAGGTAGACGCGGTCCGCAACTTCCCCCGAACCAACACAATCAAAGGCCTGCAGGAATTCGTGGGTATGGTGAATTTCTACCACCGTTTCCTCCCCTCAGCAGCCCGAACCATGCGCCCCCTGTTCACTCTAATGTCGGGTAAGGGCAAGGACATTACCTGGGACGACGAGGCCGCAGCCGCTTTCGTTGAAACCAAAGAAGCCTTGGCAAACGCCGCGATGCTAGTGCACCCCAGAACGGATGTTCCTACTGCCCACACTGTGGACGCATCCAACACAGCAGTCGGTGGAGTGCTGGACAACTTATCGAGGGTCGCTGGCAACCCCTGGCGTTCTTCAGCAAATACCTACGACCACCTGAACTCAAATACAGTGCTTTCGACCGGGAGCTATTGGCACTATACCTGGCAATCCGGCATTTCAGGTACTTCTTAGAAGGTAGGCCCTTCACCGCGTTCACAGACCACAAACCGCTTACCTTTGCGTTCATGAAGGTATCCGAGCCCTGGTCGTCCCGCCAGCAGCGACATCTGTCCTACATCTCCGAGTACACGACGGACATCCGGCATGTCTCTGGAAAGGACAACGTCGTGGCGGACGCACTATCCAGACCTACCATACAGGCCCTGTCCCAGGGGGTGGACTATGCAGCGCTGGCAGAGGCACAGCAGGCAGACACTGAGATCCCCAGCTACAGGACTGCAGTCTCCGGTTTGCAGCTCCAAGACCTCCCCGTAGGTCCAGGTGAGAGGACGCTACTATGTGACGTAGCTACCGGCCAACCCCGCCCCGTCGTCCCAGCAGCCTGGCGCCGGCGGGTTTTCGAATCCATTCACAACTTATCGCACCCCTCCATCAGAACAACCGTCCGGCTGGTCTCCAACAGGTTCGTGTGGCATGGACTGCGTAAACAGGTCAGTGAATGTGCCAAAACGTGCATGCAGTGCCAAACGGCCAAGGTGCAGCCACACCAAAGCTCCGCCGCAGCAGTTCGAACCCACCCGCCGGAGGTTCGACCACATTCATGTGGATATCGTGGGGCCCCTGCCAGTGTCGCGAGGAGCGCGGTACCTCCTAATTATGATAGACCGCTTCACCAGAGGGCCAGAGGTCATCGCTCACCGACACCACCTCCGAATTCTGCGCCCGAGCACTGATCGCAACCTGGGTAGCCCGCTTCGGGGTACCGGCCCACATTACCTCCGACAGGGGAGCACAGTTCACCTCCAGCCTGTGATCGGCTATGGCCAGCTTTTAGGATCGTAGCTACATCACACAACTGCCTACCACCCACAGTCGAACGGACTAGTGGAGCTTTTCCACCGTCACCTGAAGTCGGCTCTCATGGCCCGCCTGGAGGGGCCTAACTGGGTGGGCGACCTTCCTTGGGTCCTGCTCGGAATCCGCACGGCGCCCAAACAGGATCTGCACACCTCGTCGGCCGAGTTGGTGTACGGCGCACCCCTGGTCGTCCCCGGGGAGTTCATACCAGCCCCAAGGGGGCAAGAGCAGCAGTCCTGGACAGACTACGTGAGAGACTCGGTAACCTGGCCCCCATACCCACTGCACAGCACGGACAGAGCCCGACCTGCGTACCCAAAGACCTGCAGAACTGTAAGTTTCCTTTTGTACGACGGGGCGGACACCGGGCACCGCTACAGCGGCCCTATGAGGGGCCGTTTAAGGTGGTCAGGAACAACGGATCCACGTTCGTGCTGGACACTGGGGGGAGAGAGGAGGTTTTCACGGTGGACCGACTCAAACCGGCCCATGTGGACGGCGCAGCCGGTCCAGGCTCAGGCACCGCGGCGCAGGGGCAGACCTCCCAAACAGAGGCCGCTCCAGACTGTGGACATTGGGGAAGGTATCGCCGGTTCCGTGGGGGGGGGGGGTTTGTGGCGACCCACTTTCTTGCACACACGAACCGGCTCACAACAGCGCGCGCAGGCAGAGGGCCGGCCCCAAAAAGGGCGCCAGGCCATCTTCACCAGCAGGGGAAAATCCCGCGCGCGGAAAGGGTCTGGGAATATGCATTCCCCACAGCAGTCCCGCCCCAGGGAGGGCGGGAACGGGAAGGCTTTAAAGCAAGCCGCGAAGTTTGAATAAATCTCTTTCATCGCAACTCCAACTCACCGACTCCGTGTGGTTATTCTAGAGCTGTGTGCAGCACACCGCTACACCATTTGGCCAATCTAGTCTGTGCCAAAGCATTAATCTGCTGAGTTCTAACAACTTCCACCTGGACCATAGCCCATTATATCCTTCTCATCCATGAACCTAAGCAAACTTCTCTTCAAGGTTGAAATCGTCCCTGCCATTCCTCTGGCAGCTCGTTGCACACTCTCCCGCTCCTGAACAAAGAAGTTCCCCCTTAGTTTTCTCTTAGTGAGTAATGATCTATCACGAATCACTAGATTTTGGAAGGGTCCTGGCGGTCTAGAAAGTTGCAAATGTCACTCTACTGTTTAAGAAGAGAGGGAGACAGATGAAAGGAAATTATGGTACAGTTACTGTGACCTCAGTGGTCAGGAAGAGGTTAGAGTGTATTAAGGGTGAGTTTTTTTGGTACTGTAATTGGGGATGCATGATGAAGTAGGCCAAAGTCAGCAGGATTCCTTTAGAGGAAATCGTGTGTGACAAATCACTTGGAATACTTTGAAGGAGTAATAGGCAAAATCGATAAAGCAGAGACAGTGGATGTTGTTTGCTTGGATTTTCAGATAATCTTTTAGAAGGTACCCCATGCAAGGCTTATTGAGAAAGTAAGGAGGCATGGGATCCAAGGGGACATTGCTTTGTGCATCCACAACTGGCTTGCCCACAGAAGGTAAAGAATGATTGGAAATGGGTCATATTCTGCATGGAGGTCGGTGACCAGTGGAGTGCCTCAGGGATCTGTTCTGGGACCCCTACTCTTAGCGATTTTTATAAATGACCTGGATGGGGAAGTGGAGGGTTGTGTTAGTAAGTTTGCTGATGACATAAAGGTTGGGGGTGTTATGGATAGTGTGGAGGGCTGTCAGAGATTACAGCGGGATACTGATAGGATGGAAAACTGGGCTAAGAAGTGGCAAATGGAGTTCAACCCAGATAAGTGTGGGGTGGTTCATTTTGTTTGGTCAAATATGATGGCAGAGTATAGCATTAATGGTAAAACTCTTGGCAGTGTGGAGTATCAGAGGGATCTTAGGATCCGAGTCCATAGGACACTTAAAGTTGCTATGCAGGTTGACTCTGTGGTTAAGAAGGCATACGGTGCATTGGCCTTCCGTGGGATTGAGTTTAAGAGACGCGAGGTAATGTTGCAGCTATATCGGACCCTGGTCGGACCCGAATTGAAGTAATTTGCTAAATTCTGGTCACCTCACTACAGAAAAGATATGGAAAACCATAGAAAGGGTGCAGAGGGGATATACAAGGATGTTCCCTGGATTGGGGAGCATGCCTTATGAAAACAGGTTGAGTGAACTTGGCCTTTTCTCCTTGGAGCGACGGAGGATGAGAGGTGATCTGATAGAGGTGTATAGGATGATGAGAGGCATTGATCATGTGGACAGACAGGGGCTTTTTCCAGGGCCGAAATGGCTAACACGAGAGGGCACAGTTTTGAGGTGCTTGGAAGTAGGTCCACAGGAAATATCAGGGGTAAGTTTGTTTTTTACGCAGAGAGTAGTGAGTGCGTGGAATGGGCTACCAGCGGCGGTGGTTGAGGCAGAAATATTATGGTCTTTTAAGAGTCTCTTTTATAGGTACATGGAGCTTAGAAAAACAGAGGGCTATGGGTTAAGTCTAGGTCGTTCTAGAGTAAGGACATGGTCGGCACAGCTTTGTGGGCCGAAGGGCCTGTATTGTGTTGCAGGATTTCTGTTTCGAAGGAGCTGCTTAACAAGATCATAGCTCGTGGAATTACAGGAAAGATACCTGTGTGGATCGAAAATTGGCTGACTGACTGGCGGGAGAAAGAGTCACAGTAATGTGGGCAATTCTGTTTTGCTGTCGGTAACTAATGGTGTTCCGTAATGGTCAGTATTGAGACCGCATCTTTTCATGTTAAATCTGAATGATATGGACGACGAAATTGATACCTTGGTGACGAGCTTTGCAGTTGATACAAAGATAGGTACGGGACAGGTAGTTTAGAGCAAAGCGGGAGTACGCAGAAGGACTTCGATAGGTTTGGAGACGGAACAAAGTAGCAGATGAAATACAGTGTATGCAAGTGTACGGTCATGTACAATTGGTAGAAGGAATAAAGGCATAAAAAATAACTGGGAGAAAATTCAAAAATTAGAGTTGCATAGGTACTTGGGAGTCCTTGAACAGGAGTTCCTAAAGGTTTGCTTGCAGATTGATTTGATTAAGGATGACAACTGTAATGTTCGCATATAAGAGCAAGGATATAATACGGCAGCTTCATAACGCATTGGTCAGTTCACTCTTGGTGTATTGTGCGCAGTTTCCGACCTCTTATCTGAGAAAAGATGTGTTCGTTTTGGAGCGGGTCTGGAGAAGGTTCGCGAGAATGATTCCAGGAATGAATGGGTTAACGTATGTGGCGCGTTAGACGGCTTTGACCCTGTTCTCGCTGGTGTAGAAGAAAGAGAGGGGATCTCATTGAAACCTGTTAAATATTGAAAGGCCTCGACAGAGTGGCTGAGAGGAAGATGCACCCTATACTGTGTGAGTCTGGGACCAGAGGCCACTGTCTGAATACATAGGGCATCCACTGAGAGCAGAGGTGAGGAGGAATTTCTTTCGTCAGGTCGTGGTAAGCCTTTGGAATTCATTGCCACGGACGGAGTAGAGGCCAAGTCATTGTGAGTATTTTAAATGGATGTTCAATTATTTTTGGGAGAAGACGGGAGAATGGGTTTGAGAGAGATAATCGGGGGATTCTCTTGGGGCATTAGATGGAGTAATTCATTTTTCAATTTTTTTTTACCAGCCTTTCACTATTTATATTAAAGTGTTTATAACACTTTTATATGCCTGAACTATGATTTCTAATCGCCGGAAATGAATACCAGAGGGCAAAAGGCATCAGCCGAAGGCAAGGAAGCCGGTAATGGAAGTGGAAGGAAAGAAGGAGATCCTAAACAATTTAAACAATCTCCGCTCACTTTGGAAGCTATGTCGAAACACCCGGATGATAACTTGGATAAAAGAAAAATTCTACTTTGGAAGCAGTATTAAAGGAGATCGAAAGCAGACGGGGAACTCTCAAGCGGGGCAGTGAAAAACAACAGCAGCAAATAGCTGAACTTGATGAAGCTGGAAGACAGGGAGATCGCAGATTGGATACGCGGGAAAAGAAATTAACTTCGACTACTCAGACACTGGAACAGTATAAATTCAAGATTATTGACCTAGAAAGTCGCAGTCGTAGGCAGAACCTGCGAATAATAGGACTCGGTGAAGACGTTGAGAGTGGTGGCCTTACTAAACTCGTTCCTCAATTTTTAATGGGCGTGTTCGGCTCTGAAGCTTTCTCTGCTACCCCTATCCTCGATCGTGCTCACTGTGCTCCGAGAGCCAAACCCCATAAAGAGCTGAAGTCCCGACCTGTTATAATTCGATTCCACTATGTGCAAACCAAGGAGCATTTAATTCGAATTGCCCGGCGGAAAGGGGTTATTATACACGGGGACCTCAAGTTTCGGCTGGTTGAAGACTATAGTCCCGAGGTGTGCGAGAAAGATTGACAATAGACAATAGGTGCAGAAGTAGACCTTTCGGACCTTCGAGCCTGCACCACCATTCTGAGATCATGGCTGATCATCTATAATCAATACCCAGTTCCTGCCTTGTCCCCATAACCCTTGATTCCCCTATCCATAAGATACCTATCTAGCTCCTTCTTGAAAGCATCCAGAAAATTGGCTTCCACTGCCTTCTGAGGCAGCGCGTTCCACACCTCCACAACTCTCTGGGAGAAGAAGTTTCTCCTCAACTCTGTCCTAAGTGACCTACCCCTTATTCTTAAACCATGCCCTCTGGTACTGGACTCTCCCAGCATCTGGAACATATTTTCTGCCTCTATCTTGTCCAATCCCTTAATAATCTTATATGTCTCAATCAGATTCCCCCCTCAACCTCCTTAATTCCAGCGTGTACAAGCCCAGTCTCTCTAACCTCTCTGCGTAAGACAGTCCGGACATCCCAGGAATTAACCTACTGAACCTATGCTGCACCGCCTCCACAGCCATGATGTCCTTCCTTAACCCTGGAGACCAAAACTGCACACAATACTCCAGGTGTGGTCTCACCAGGGCCCTGTACAAATGCAAAAGGATTTCTCTGCTCTTGTACTCAATTCCCTTTGTAATAAAGGCCAAAATTCCATTAGCCTTCTTCACTGCCTGCTGCACTTGCTCATTCACCTTCAGAGACTGATGAACAATTACTCCTAGATCTCTTTGTATTTCTTCCTTACCTAACTCCACACCGTTCAGATAATAATCTGCCTTCCTGTTCTTGCTCCCATAGTGAATAACCTCACACTTATTCACATTAAACGCCATCTGCCAAGTTTCTGCCCACTCACCCAGCCTATCCAAATCACCTTGAATTCTCCTAATATCCTCATCACGTCACACTGCGACCCAGCTTAGTATCATCAGCAAACTTGCTGATGTTATTCACAATGCCTTCCTCTAAATCATTGATGTAAATCGTAGACAGCTGAGGTCCCAATACTGAGCCCTGTGGCACCCAACTAGTCACCACCTATTCCGAGAAACACCCATTCACTGCTACCCTTTGCTTTCTATCTGCCAACCAGTTTTCTATCCATGTCAATATCCTCCCCCCAATGCCATGAGCTCTGATTTTACCCACCAATCTCCTATGTGGTACCTTATCAAATGCCTTCTGAAAGTCAAGGTACACCACATCCATTGGATCTCCCGCGTCTATCTTCCTGGTTACATCCTCGAAAAACTCCAATAGATTAGTCAAGCGTGACTAATCCATGCTGGCTCGGCCCAATCCTATCACTGCTATCAAGATATGCCGCTATTTCACCTTTAATAATGGACTCTAGCATCTTCCCCACTACTGATGTTAGGCTAACAGGGCGATAGGTCTCTGTTTTCTCCCTCCCTCCTTTCTTAAAAAGTGGGATAACATTAGCCATTCGCCAATCCTCAGGAACTGATCCTGAATCTAAAGAACATTGGAAAATGATCACCAATGCATCCGCAATTTCCAGAGCCACCTCCTTTAGTACCCTAGGATGCAGACCATCTGGACTTGGGGATTTGTTAGCCTTCAGTCCCATCAGGCTACTCATCACTGTTTCCTTCCTAATGTCAATCTGTTTCAGTTCCTCTGTTACCCTGTGTCCTTGGCCCATCCATACATCTGGGAGATTGCTTGTGTCTTCCATAGTGAAGACAGATCCAAAGTACTTATTGCTTTTTAAACCGGTGATGTCCGAGCTTTATCAAAGAAAGTTTCAATCAGCTGTACTATTTCCAGCCCGTTTAAGGATTTTTCTGCCTGACAAATCACGTAAATGGTTTAAATCCATGGAAGAAGCTCAACAATTCCTTGACAACCAACGTTCGATCCCACCTGTCTAATAAATTTACTGTCGCTTCATGTCTCTATTCGTTTGGTTTATAAGTTAATACTCAGTTCATGGATTTAGACTTTTGAAGTTTGAAGATTTTTGCCATTCCACACAGTTCCACACGGTAGGCTTATTCAGGAAGACAGAAAACATGGGATCCAGGAGGATACAGAATTGGCTTGCCTGCAGAAGGCAGAGGGTCGTGGTGGAGGGAGTACATTCGGATTGGAGGATTTTGACTAGTGGTGTCCCATAATGATCTGTTCTGGGACCTCTACTTTCGTGATTTTTATTAGCGACCTGGATGTGGTGGTAAAAGGGTGGGTTGGCAAGTTTGCAGACGACACAAAGGTTGGTGGTGTTGTAGATAGTGTAGAGGATTGTCAAAGATTGCAGAGAGACATTGATATGATGCAGAAGTGGGCTGAGAAGTGGCAGATGGAGTTCAATCTGGAGAAGTGTGAGGTGGTACACTTTGGAAGGACAAACTCGAAGGCAGAGTAAAAAGTGAATGGCAGGATTCTTGGGAGTGTGGAGGAGCAGAGGGATCTGGGGGTACATGTCCACAGATCCCTGAAAGTTGCCTCACAGGTGGATGGGGTACTTAAGAAAACATGTAGTGTGTTAGCTTTCATAAGTCGAGGCATAGAGTTTAAGAGTCGCAAGGAAGTGATGCAGCTCTATAAAATTCTGGTTAGACCACACTTGGAGTACTGTATCCAGTTCTGGTCGCCTCAGTATAGGAAGGATGTGGAAGCATTGGAAAGGGTACAGAGGAGATTTACCAGGATGCTGCCTGGTTTAGAGAGTATGCATTAGGATCAGAGATTAAGGGAGCTAGAGCTTTACTTTTTGGAGAGAAGGAGGATGAGAGGAGACATGCTGGAGGTGTACAAGATAATAAGAGGAATAGATAGAGCGGGTAGCCAGCGCCTCTTCCCCAGGGCACCACTGCTCAATACAAGAGGACACGCCTTTAAGGTAAGGGGTGGGGAGTTCAAGGGGGATATTAGAGGAAGGTTTTTTTTACTCAGAGACTGGTTGGTAGGTGGAATGCTCTGCCTGAGTCGGTGGTGGAGGCAGATACACTAGCGAAATTTAAGAGACTACTAGACAGGTATATGGTGGAATTGAAGTTGGGGGTATATATGGGAGGCAGGGTTTAAGGGTGGGCACAACATTGTAGGCTGAAGGGCCTGTACTGTGCTCTACTATTCTATGCTCTATGATTAGTTTTTTATCCACTCTCGATTAGTTCCGTCTGTTACTGCCTGTGAGTCCGATGCAATCATTGTTTCCGATCATGTGCTAAATGTTACATCAGTTGATTTGATTGATAGTTTAGACGGGCTGGGGGGGGGGCTATACCCTCTATATTAAGCTGCCAGCCGAAGCGAGAGTTAGATAAGGTTAGATAACATAAGGCACTGATGGAGGAGGGAGGCGAAGATGGCGAAGCCACGCAGCGTGCGTAGCCGTTCCGAATGAATATCGATTATGTGTACCCAGGGGGTCGTGCACAATCCGGATTTGATGGAGAGAGCCTTCAGAAACGCAGAGGAACATCTGGAGTAACTTCTAAAATGCCTGCTTCGCTGCCGCTGCTGCTGTGCGATCGAGAATCTCCGGAGATGAAGGCCCCAAATCCTCGGCTTTGCCTATCGCCTGTTGCCGGGGCCGGGGTCGAAGTACTCGGCAGAGATGGTGCTCGGTGTCGAAGAAGTGGCCGAAGGCTCTGAGCTTTCGGACGGACTCGGAGTCGGACTGTGGTCGGGTGCTTCCAGGATGCTGTATCGGCAAGTTGGCGGCGCTGGAGGTTTACCGTCTGCGTGAGATGATGGGACTTTCGAGAGACTTTGAGACTTTTACTATGCCATAGTCTATTCTTATCAATAAGATATTGCTTTGCACTGTTGTAACTATATGTCATAATTATGTGGTTTTTGTTAATTTTTAAATCGGGACTCATGTGTTTTCGTGATATCATTCTGGAAAAAATCATTCTGTCATTTCTTAATGCATGCATTACTAAATGAGGGATGATCGAGTGAATCCCTTGCTCCACTTCTTAAATGCCTGGACAGAGACAACAAAAGTGGCGTGCTGTGTTCGAGATTCCCGTAGACAAATTCCTTGTCATTTGTAACCTGTAAGAAGATTTACAAAATCCATCAGTGGTTGTAGGACAACATTTCAGATGAGATCCCTTGTGTTGTCAAGGTGTGATCTGACATCACACTGTTACAGTGAAGCTCAACCCAAGTTGGAGAGAGAAATCATCTTCTGACTGAGCACAGTGCTGGTATCTGGAATGACCATCAATTTCTCTAATGATCTTCCTGTCTCTATAAGAATAGAACATTTCTTCCATCTCCAATTAGTGACCTGGCTCAGTTAGACACTCTCCATTGGTATTATTCCTTGTTCCCACTGAGCTGCAGGGGTTTCTGGCTCCACAGTAACTGAAACACTCTCACACAAATAGTCGGCAGTGTATTCCACGCACCCACCACTCTCTGTGTGAAAAAATCCTACCCGTGACATCCCCTCGGTATCTATTTCAAAGCACCTTAAAACTATGTGCCCTCGTGTTAGCCATTTCAGCCCTGGGGGAGAAAAAACCTGTGGCTATTCACACGATTAATACCCCTCATCATCTTCTACATGTATAAAAGGTTCTAAACATAAACAAGGTAATTATACATTGCGTTGAGGATTTGTTAGAAGTACACAAAATTATGAGGGAACAGATAGGCTAAATGCAAGCAGCTTTTTCCACTGAAGTTGGGTGGGACTACAACCAGAGGTCATGGGTAAGTGCGGAAGGTGAAAATTTAATGGGAACATGTGGAAAAGCTCTTTACTGAAATGGTCGTGAGAGTGTGAAATGAGATGCCAGCACAAGTGGTGAATATGAGCTCGGTTTCACCATTTAAAAGAAGGAGCCCGGATGGTAGGGGTATGGAGGGCGATGGTCCCGGTGCAGGGAGTTGTATTAGACAGCTTAAATGTTTTTTTTAGCATTGTCTAGATGGACCAAATAGCCTGTTTCCGTACTGAACGTCTCCATGTTTCTGTGACACCTTTGTTTCTTGGCATAGCCTGCCATCTCTACAAATTTGCTCCTCTAAATCCCTCGTACAGTTGGGTGCAACTAAGTCCCAATAATGGCTACAATATCACAATTCCCTGTCCTGAGCTTCTCTGGCTTTCCTACGAAGCTTCTTGCATTTTGATATACAGAGCTCAGGACAGTCGTCGCATCATGCTCAACCTTTTGATTGCGGACTTTGTCTGAGGTCTGAACAACATCCGTCCGGTGTCAAAACAACCTCTGTGGGACCACCAGTACATCAGACTGATTAATACAATGCTGAGAGAATTGTATTTCAATGTTATATTGCCTGTCCTGTTGTACATACAATTTATTATAAATTACTATAAATTGCACATTGTACATTTAGTTGGAGACCTAACATGAAGATTTTTTCTCCTCATGTATATGAAGGATATAATTAATAAAGCCAATTCAATTCAATTCACACTCTCCACTATCTGTTCTGGCATTCTGGCTCCCATCCCCCTCCCACTGAAACTTTAGTTTAACCTCATCACCCCTCCCCCCACCCCCACTAGCAGTAGCTAGTCTTACCCCTAGGATATTAGTCCCCTTCTAGTTCTGTTTCTCTAACTAACAAATCCTCTATCACCCCTTTGATATTCCAGTGCCAGTTAATTCCCTCCAACACTTTCTAAAATGGTCCACCTATTGTTGTGGGGGATGGTCACAAAAGTTCTCTACGATACCTATTTAATATGGTTCCCCTTCCTGACTCTCACCCACTTTCCTGTGTCCTGTACCTTGGGTGTAACTCACCTCTCTTCATGCCATATCTATCACCCCTTCCAACTGCTGGATGATCCAGAATTCATCCATTTCCAGCTCCAATTCCTTAAAGTGCAGGTTTACAAGCTGCAGCTGGATGCACATCTTGTAGGTGAGAGTGTCAGGGACACTACAGGTCTCTTCATCTTCCCACCAATGTCCCCTCTAACCAGTGTGCGCAAAAAATCTTGTGCTGTGCAATTTTGACCCGGCGACAACAAAATGTGCACACTGAATCCATATAGAGAGGTATTCATTTTAACAGCTAGCAAATCAATGTCAATAGGAACTTTTATTTCCTCTGGGTTCGATTGAGTTCATCTGCTCTCTCACACAACCTATGTAGCAGGCCCGTAGCGGGTAATGAAGGATTTTCTTGCCAAAGCATTTGGTGACCGACCATATGTGATTTGCTTGCTAAGCGACGCTTTAAAAAGTCAAATTTCCAAATATCATTCCACTTCTTCCCACTTGAAAGTTCTCCAGCAACTTTTGCATCGCCACGATACACACAGGTAACACCAGTTTTTGTACTGTACATAAAATTGGATTAATAAGTATGTCGATGATACTAAGATAGGAGGAGTTGTGGATAGTGAAGTGGGTTCTCAAAGCTTGCAGAGAGATTTAGGCCAGTTAGAAGAGTGGGCTGAAAGATGGCAGATGGAGTTTAATGCTGATAAATGTGAGGTGCTACATTTTGGTAGGACTAATCAAAATAGGAAATACATGGTAAATGGTAGGGAATTGAAGAATGCAGTAGAATAGTGGGATCTAGGTATAATGGTGCATAGTTCCCTGAAGGTGGAATCTCATGTGGATAGGGTGGTGAAGAAAGCTTTTAGTATGCTGGCCTTTATAAATCAGAGCATTGAGTATAGGAGTTGGGATGCAATGTTAAAATTGTACAAGGCATTGGTAAGGCCAAATTTGGAGCGTTGTGTACTGTTCTGGTTACCGAATTATAGGAAATATGTCAACAAAATAGAGAGAGTACAGAGAAGATTTACGAGAATATTACCTAGTTTTCATCACCTAGGATACAGAGAAAGGTTGAACAAGTTAGATCTTTATTCTTTGGAGCGTAGAAGGTTGAGGGGGACTTGATAGAATTTATGAGGGGGATAAATAGAGTAGACGTGGATAGGCTTTGTCCATTGAGAGTAGGGGAGATTCAAACAAGAGGACATGATTTGAGAGTTAAAGGGCAAAAGTTTAGGGGTAACATGAGGGGGATCTTCTTTACTCAGAGAGTGATAGCTGTGTGGAACGAGCTTCCAGCAGAAGTGGTTGAGGCAGGTTCGATGTTGTCATTTAAAGTTAAATTGGATAGCTATACGGCCAGGAAAGGAATGAAAGGTTATGGGCTGAGTGCAGGTCGATGGGACTAGGTGAGAGTAAGCGTTCGGCACGGACTAGAAGGGCCGAGATGGCCTGTTTCCGTGCTGTAATAGTTTTATGGTTATATAGTTATAAATATTTCCCCTGAACCCTCTCCCAGGTGACTGACGATGGTGAACTCGTTGATGTCAATGCCAATGAATATGAAGGGAAGGACAGAGGTCTGCCTCACTGGAGTCTCGCACATTTGTGATGTGAAAGCTACCTGTTGCCTAGGGCAAAGGTGTTTGATATCATTATGTACCCAGAGAGAATGGGTCAAAACATGTTCTCATGGGTAGAAATGTCCAGAACAAGAGGAGGTAGAACAAGCAACACACACAAGATGCTGGAGGAACTCAGCAGGCCAGGCAGCATCTATAGAAAAGAGTACTAATGCTGAGTTCCTCCGGCATTTTGTGTGCGTTGCTTGGAATTCCAGCATCTACAGATTTTCTGTTGAGATAGGAGGGAGAACAAAGGTGATTTTCTCAACTGCTGATGGAAAGATTTTGTTCCCTTTCTCCGAGTTCCAAATCCTTGCATTTAGATAGCTGGAGCTCAGCTCTATCCGAGAGATCCATCGGTTCCCATTCCCTGATGAGCCGGAAGCTCCCCAGGGCCCGTGTACGGACCGTGGGGCTGAGAGAGAGGGACAAGAACAGGACTGTCCCGGGATTTCAGGTCACCGTGTCCGGAATGCACAGCAATTGTCCCTCAGTTTGTGTTGAAAAGCACACCCGGAGATCCCCCCCTTACCTGCAGTCGATATATTCGAGGCCCTTTGTGTACTGCCGCATGTGTGATAATCGGTAACTTCACAACTCTGACGCCTGCGCATTTGATCGGTGGTTCAGCAACGGCGAAACTTTTAACTCGGGGCTATATGGATAATCACTGTGCCATTCAATGTTTCTGCAAGCACCGGTTGAATGTCCATACCTCAGTATTTTTCTGTGTATAAAAAGCGGCTCCCATAAACAATATACTCAACAGCAACATGTTTCTAATGCCAAAGTACAAATGCAGATATGAAACACAAGAGATACTGCAGTTGCTGGAAATACAGAGACGCACACACACAACTAAGCAGAGGAGTACACATTCTGACGGGGCTCGGGCTGAACGTTGTCCATTTATTCCTCTCCACATTTACTTCCTGATCTGCTGATTTCCTCCAATAGTTTGCAGAAATTAACCACTTTTTTTTCAATCAACTAGTTTCCAAATTTCTCTGATCTTTTAACTGTAGCCACATCCTGCTGGTCTGATTCTTCTTCCTCCTCCTCCTTGTAAACTCTAGCTCCCATCTCTTTCTGGAGCTCCAAAGCCCTGATTGCTGCTGGCAACTCTGGTTTCTGACTCTGCTCCATCGAAGATTCACTCGTTAGTCTGCTGTCAGACTGTTGAGGTGCATTGCAACAACCCAGCTGTCTGAGGCACAGTCCTTTGAAATTCGTGAAAATGACACAAAACATTGAAAAGAGCGGGGAAGAAGGAGTTTAACCACATTAGTCCAAAGACCCGAAGAAGGTCAAAACCACTGTGAGCACATCGTCTTATTCAGCCTAGAGAAAATAATGTAGGAAATTCATATAGGTGTGCAAGACAACGAGAGGAACTGGTTGTGCGAATAGCCAAAGGCTTTTTTCCCCAGGACGAAAATGGCTAACACGAGGAAGCATAGTTTTAAGGCGCTTTAAGGTGGTTGCATGGGAGATGTCAAAGGTAAGTTTTCTACAAAAAGCATGGTGTTTGTGTGGAATGCACTGCCAGCGACAGTGATGGAGGCTGATCTGATAAGTGTTTCAAGAAACTCTTAGATAGGTACATGGAGCCTAGAAAATTAAAAGGTTATGCCGTACGGTAATTTTCGGCAGTTCCTAGTTATATGGTCAGCACAACATTGTGGGCCGAAGGGCATGTATGTGTTGTAGATTTACATGATTCTATGAAATTCAAGGGAAATCTCTTCTCCGATGGAGTGGTGACTAGTTGCAACCTCTCATCACAGGGAGAGTGAGAGAGGAACGGCAGGGACAGATTTAAAATACTGATACGGAGCAGAAACATGGGCAGGGACCAGATGGGCCGAGTGGCCACTCTAATGTACATTGTATGTGTGGTAGAGACAGTAAGTACCTGAGACACAGGATTTGATATATAAATGATTTATCTTTCACAGATCCACAATATTAAACACCAGTGTAGTTTAAGGCTAACATCAGCAGAACAGACTCCTCCAATGCTCAGTGACCAGTGTTCAGTCCTGGGTGCGATGAGCAGCCACAAGAACTGTAGAATCTGACAGTAACTATGACTGCAGCTGCCTCCAGTCGCCATGGTGGTTAAACATTTAACGCGGAGCTGATTTGAACTTCTTCCCTGATGTGAAGTTGCTGGTGTTGCAGCAGTTGGGTTGATTGAGTAAAACTCTTTACTCATTCCGAACAGAATTGTGACCTCTACTTATTGTAAGCTCACCGGAGCATCGCAAGGTGGGTTAACTGAATGAGTCTCTTCGCACACACAGAGCAGGTGAACGGCCGCTTCCCAGTGCGAAGCTGCTGGTGTGTCTGCGATGTCGCACTGAATTCCAAAATGAGAGCCGGTAAATGACATCTCACTGCTATCAACAACATGGCAATGTATCCAATCAGATCACGGACATGGACACGTGATCGGGTTCTTCTTGTAGCGAGTGGGGCGCTGTCCTCTCCAGCATCCCCGCCTCCACATTCAAGGATCGACGGCATTCAAGCTCTGGTGAACTGACAGATACCGCGGATCTGAAATTCCCGTACACAAATCATTTGCCTTTTTTACACTGTTAAAACATTATAAAACACGTAGTGGTTGATGGACAGCATTTCAACATAGTTAATTTTAGTCTCCATGGTGATATCGAGATTTATACAGCGAGACTCAACGTGATTTGAAGGAACAACGCTCATCTTCTTACTGGCCACAGTTCTGTCATTCAGGCACAATATCAAACCCTCCTTTCCTCTCTGTATCAGAATGAATCATTCCTCCCTTTCATCAGTCTGTGACTTGGCTCAGTTTGTGCGTCTCCTTCACGTTCTGAGCATGCGCCACGCACCTCCTCGGATCACATTGCATTTACGTGGCTGCTTCTAGAGACGTTCCGATTATTATGTCCATCCTGGCATTAAACTCAGAGTCGGCAATATTATTTAATCTCAGGAGTAGGTGAAAAGGCTTTCTCGTTGTAGATTGATAAACTGGCGGTAGTGTGTGTGTTGTCACGTGACTGACAACAATGAATATGAATTGAGTCAGGTTTTATAAAAACAAACACACATTTATTAAACTCTGCTCAACAACAGCGAAAAATATTCAAACGACTAATTTAACCGGAAGTTAACTGCTATACGGCAACTCTGGAATAGTTCTTAAAAAGAGTGAATGCGAAAACAGTTCTTAAAGTGCTAAATTCGAACTCAGTTCTTAAAATGGTAAATTCGAAAGTCCAAGAGATTTATACAGTCAATTAGGAGAGACTTCCCTGAAGTAAAGAATTCCTCGTGGACGTGACGTTACTGCTGCGGATATCTCAGTTGCAGGTCACTTTTACTAGAACGAAGATTCAATAAAGGTCGATCCTCTCCAAAACCGCCGAACGATATCAGCTTTACTCGACTCTACGAGTTCCTGTACTTTAGAAAGGTCTTCACTCTCCAACACTACTTACAATACAAAGTAGAACACCACTTTAAAATGAAACTGCGTCATAAAACGAATACGCAGCATAACGGAGTATCTGACGAATTAAATAACGAACTAAACTTAAAACTCAACTGGAAAAGCTAACTGCGTCACACCAGGGGTCTCCCTTTATACCTGGTGAGAATATGTCATCACGTGACCTCACACTGGTGGGAAAATTACGTCACCCCACCATCACAAGACCATTACCTCGTGCTGATAAGATACTCAATTACATCATGGCCATAAGACAGTCACAAGATATTCATGAGGTATGTAACAGTGTATGGACTTGACCAGATTTTTACATTGCTTAATGTCCTGGCGGAGGCAGCAAGACATGACATGTCCAAGTCTGCTGATGACACAAAAACAGTGGAGTTGGAGGAGGGGAGGCAATTCGCATGCAATTTCGTAGCTTTGCAATCAGTACAAGTGCACTGTGGGGCTGCGCTAGTGGGGTCCTATTACTGGGATCAGGGCAATGTCACTGTGAGCTTACAAGGATTTTTAAATAAAGCGGCACTCTCCAATTTAGAAACTCAGGCCGCGGAGCAGGCCTATCGTTTGTATATTCACGTTGTGATTTATGGCATTCTGACAACTCGATACTATAACCCTCTCCGACCACTCGATCCAGGACTTTCAATCTTCGACATCACTCGTAAATTTGGCCACACGGCCATCAATACTGTCATCAGACGCATTGACATCGAATGTAAAAAGAAACGTTGCCAACACAGACCCCTGTGGAGCAACACGAATCACTGGCAGCCAATCAGACAAGGCTCCCTTTATCCCCACCATTTCTGACAGGTAACAGGTAACAGATAACATTGTGAGATCTGTAAGAAGAGACCGTTTGCACCCGAACTGGAAGCGGACCAATACCCTACTATAATAACAACCTCATGTTTCTTGCAACATTCTGCGACTTTTCTGTAAATGTGTTCCTCTCTATCCCTCTGATGGTTAGGTGTCTGTAGTATGGCCCCACTGACGTGGTCATAACTTTTGTATGACCATTCTACTCATAAAACCTTCCTAGACGATTTCTCCGGTCTGTCCTCACTGACCACTGCAGTGAGATTTTCCCTGACCACTAACACCACCCATTTTACTTTAATGGACAATAGACAATAGGTGCAGAAGTAGGCCATTCGGCCCCTCGAACCAGCACCACCATTCACTGTGATCATGGCTGATCATCCACTATCAGTATCCAGTTCCTACCTTATCCCCATAACCTTTGATTCCGCTAACCTTTAAACCCTGCCGCTTGGTCGCATCTGGAACAACGGAACCCCGAATGTGGAGGTGAGGGTGGGGCTCAAGCGAAGGCTCATACAGTATATAGATTGTTGTACAATGGTCTCAGTCCCCACCCCTCCCGACACACACACACTCACCGTCACGCATACACACACGGTGCCTAAGATGTTGTGAAGCCATTAGCTTGGAGAAGCAACACCTCACATCCCGTTTGGGTGGCCTCCAACCTGATGGGATCTGCATCGATTTCTCTAACCTCTAGTAATTTCTGCTCGCTTCCACTTCTCTCCTTTTTCCGTTTCTCCCTTTGAATCCCCTCTTACCCTTTCTCTTCCAATCACCTTCCTAACCGAAGGCCCTCTACCTTCTTTCTCCCATGGTCCACTCTCCAATCCTCACCTATCAGAATCCTTCTTCTTCATCAATTTTCCTTTCTCCTATCACCCCCAGCTTCTCGCTTCATCTTCCCTTCTTCACCACAGGAATTCCTCTACTCACCTGGCTTGACAAATCACTTTCCAGTTTATACTCTTCCCAACCCCCCCCCCCCCAACTTCTTAATCTGGTTTATTCCCCCTTCTTTTCCAATGCTAATGAAGTTTCTCTGCTGGAAACGTCGACACTTTACCCCTCTCCAAAGATGGTCACTGTCCTGATGAGTTTGTCCAGCATTTTGATCGTTACTCTGAATTTCCAGCATGTCCAGGATCTCTGTGTTGGAACGTGAACGTGCACATGAAAGAGAAGCATATTCACATCGCTTATATTTTCTTCAGTGGTGCTAATATAAAACATCGACAAACGTATCGCAGATAAATTAAAATCAATTAAAGAGCGGGCCAGTTACTCTGAGGTTTAATCGAGTTTCTCCGCGCGTGAGCGTGAGAGGAGTGAGGTGGGAGGAGTCTGTGGGTGAAAGGCCCTCTTGATGAATCTCGTATCCCTATTGGTTGGTACCCTAGATTGACATTATCTGTTACCAATGGAAGCAAAATATCGCGCAAGTTATTTGACGAAAAGTGGCACGTTGTCCGGGAGATGACAGGAGCACTGATTGCCAGCGCGATCCACGGACCGCGATGATTCAAGTACAAGCGGAGCGACCATCTTTAATTTTGTCACGGATAAGAATGGCTTTTTCTCATCAGGCTTGGGCGAGATCAGGTTTGGGTGAGGTACATTGTCTTGTAAGTTACTCGCTCTGTGCCCTGACTTGTTCATTCCTCATTTGTTTTGGTAGAGCAGATTAGTCCGAATGTCTCCTGGACAGTGTTCTGCACGGTGTGGGGGTTTTGAGAAGACTGGGAGACCTCCATTCTGCCAGATAAACACATCTGCGCCAGGTACACCGAGTAGCGCCTCCCGAGAGAAGTTGTTAAGGAACTGGAGCTGCGGCTCGATGGCCTCTGACTCACACGGTATAATGAGGAGGTGATAGGCAGGAGCTAAAGGGGGCAGTGATCACTAGGTTGCAGGAGACGGGTAACTGGGTGGCTGTCAGGTGAAGGAGGGAAATGCGCAACCATTGTGTCCATTCCCTCATTAATGGAGCAGGCAGAGAGTGCAGAGCACCCGTGGCCATTCCCATCAACAATAAGTATACCGTTTTGGATACTGTTGGTGGGGATGGCCTACCAGGAACAAGTTGCAGTGGTCCTGTCTCTGGCACTGAGGTTGGACCCTCGACTCAGAAGGGGAGGAAGGAAGAGAGGACAGTGGTAGTGATAGGGGATTCTATAGTCAGGGGGGCAGATAGGAGATTTTGTGGGGGAGATCGGGAGTCTCAGATGGTATGTTGCCTCCCTGGTGCCGGGGTCCGGGACATCTCAGATCGGGTGCAGGTTATTCTCGAGAGGGAGGGCAAGAATCCAGATGTTGTGGTCCATGTAGGGACCAACGACGTGGGTAGGAAGAGTGAGGGGGTCCTGCGTAGTGAGTTCAGGGAGTTAGGTGCGAAGCTGAAGGGCAGGACCTCCAGGGTAACAATCTCAGGATTGGTACCTGTGCCACGTGCGAGTGAGGCGTGGAACAGAAGGATTATACAGATCAATACTTGGCTGAGAGGGTGGTGCAGGAGGGCGGGCTTCAGGTTTTTAGATAATTGGGCTTTGTTCCAGGTAAGGTGGGATCTGTTCCGACGGGACGGTTTACACCTGAACTGGAGGGGTACTAACATTCTTGCAGGATAGTTTGCTAGTGCTGCTTGGGGGGGGGGGCGGTTAAACTAAATTTGCAGGGGGCAGGGATCCACAATGTGAGAGAGGATAGCGAGATGAAGAATAAAGGACAGGTGGGAACTACACAGTTCCGGAATATTAAGTGTGAAGTAGAGAAAGGTGAGGCGGAACGAGTGATAAGGAGGATACATGTGCAGAGGGATGGTCTGACGGAGCATGGAGTTAAATGTGCAGAAAGAGTAAGTAAATTTAAGAAGGACCACAAAATTCAAGGGCGTATAGCCCGGTGAGAGTTCGGGGAGCTGGGTTATGCACAATAGGCAGCGATTTAAACAGAGAGAGGAGAAATGGGTTAAAAATTCTATATCTGAATGCACGAAGTGTCAGAAATAAGGCGGATGAGCTTGAAGCTCAGGTGCGAATGGGTAACTATGATGTTCTTGGGATAACGAAGACATGGCTGCAGGGGGATCAGACTTGGGAATTGAATGTACAAGGGTATACGTGCTATCGAAGGGACAGAAAGGTGGGCAGAGGGGGTGGGGTGGCCCTGTTGGTGAGGAATGAGATTCAGTCCCTTGCAAAGGGGGACATAGAATCAGGAGAAGTAGAGTCAGTGTGGATAGAACTGAGGAACAGTAAGGGCAAAAAGACCCTAATATGTGTTATCTACAGGCCCCAAAAGGTAGCCTGGATATTGGGTGCAAGTTGAATAGGGAGTTAACAATGGCATGTGGCAAAGGAAATGTCGCAGTAGTTATGGGGGATTTCAACATGCAGGTGAACTGGGAAAATCAGGTTGGTACTGGACCCCAAAATAGGGAGTTTGTAGAGTGCCTACGGGATGCATTTTTGGAGCAGCTTGTACGAGAGCCGACCAGGGATAAGGCTATTCTAGATTTAGTGTTGTGCAATGAACAGGATTTGATAAGTGATCTTGAAGTAAAGGAGCCATTAGGAGGTAGTGACCATAATACGATAAGTTTTTATCTACAAGTTGAGAGGGATAAGGGCAGATCAGAATTGTCAGTATTGCAGTTGAACAAAGAAGACTATGGAGCCATGAGGGAGGAGCTGGCCAAAGTTGACGGGTCGGATATTCTAGCAGAAAAGACAGTGGAACAGCAATGGCAGTTATTCTTGGGAATAATGCACAAGGTGCAAAATCAGTTCATCGCCCGGAGAAGGAAGGATTCAAAGGAGGGAAAGTGGCCACAGTGGTTGACAAAGGAAGTCAGAGATAGCATAGCATTAAAAAAGAAGTATAACAGAGCTAAGGTGAGTGGGAAGACGGATGATTGGGAAATTTTTAAGGAGCAACAGAACTTAACTTAAAAGGCAATACGGGGAGAAAAAATGAGGTATGAACGCAAGCTAGCTAGGAATATAAAGGAGGATAGCAAAGGTTTTTTTTTAGGTATGTGAAGAGAAGGAAGATAGTTAAGAACAATTTTGGGCCCTTGAAGAATGAATTGGGAGAAATTGTTATGGGAAACAGAGAAATGGCAGACGAATTTAATAAGTACTTTGGATCTGTCTTCACTAGGGAAGACACAAGCAATCTCCCAGATGTATGGATGGGCCAAGGACATAGGGTAACAGGGAAACTGAAACAGGTTGACATTAGGAAGGAAACGGTGATGAGTAGACTGATGGGACTGAAGGCTAACAAATCCCCAGGTCCAGATGGTCTGCATCCTAGGGTACTAAAGGAGGTGGCTCTGGAAATTGCAGATGCATTGATGATCATTTTCCAATGTTCATTAGATTCAGGATCAGTTCCTGAGGATTGGCGAATGGCTAATGCTATCCCACTTTTTAAGAAAGGAGGGAGGGAGAAAACAGAGATCTATCGCCCTGTTAGCCTAACATCAGTAGTGCGGAAGATGCTAGAGTCCATTACTAAAGATGAAATAGCGGCATTTCATGATAGCAGTGATAGGATTGTGCCGAGACAGCATGGATTTACTAACGGCAAATCATGCTTGACTAATCTATTGGAGTTTTTCGAGGATGTAACCAGGATGATAGACGCGGGAGATCCAGTGGATGTGGTGTACCTTGACTTTCAGAAGGCATTTGATAAGGTACCACATAGGAGATTGGTGGGTAAAATCAGAGCTCATGGCATTGGGGGGAGGATACTAGCATGGATGGAAAACTGGTTGGCAGATAGAAAGAAAGGATAGCAGTGAATGGGTGTTTCTCGGAATGGCAGGTGGTGACTAGTGGGGTGCCACAGGGCTCGGTACTGGGACTACAGCTGTTTATCATTTACGTCAATGATTTAGAGGAAGGCATTGTGAATAACATCAGCAAGTTTGCTGATGATACCAAGCTGGATGGCAGTGTGACATGTGATGAGGATGTTAGGAGAATTCAAGGTGACTTGGATAGGCTGGGTGAGTGGGCAGAAACTTGGCAGATGGCGTTTAACGTAAATAAGTGTGAGGTTATTCATTTTGGGAGCAAGAACAGGAAGGCAGATTATTATCTGAACGGTGTGGAGTTAAGTAAGGGAGAAATACAAAGAGATCTAGGAGTACTTGTTCATCAGTCTCTGAAGGTGAATGAACAAGTGCAGCAGGCAGTGAAGAAGGCTAATGGAATGTTGGCCTTTATTATAAAGGGAATTGAGTACAAGAGCAAGGAAATCCTTTTGCATTTGTACAGGGCCCTGGTGAGACCACACCTGGAGTATTGTGTGCAGTTTTGGTCTCCAGGGTTAAGGAAAGACATCCTGGGTGCAGAGGTGGTGCAGCGTAGGTTCAGTAGGTTAATTCCTGGGATGTCCGGACTGTCTTACGCAGAGAGGTTAGAGAGACTGGGCTTGTACACGCTGGAATTAAGGAGATTGAGGGGGGCTCTGATTGAGACATATAAGATTATTAAGGGATTGGACAAGATAGAGGCAGGAAATATGTTCCAGATGCTGGGAGAGTCCAGTACCAGAGGGCATGGTTTTAGAATAAGGGGTAGGTCATTTAGGACAGAGTTGAGGAGAAACTTCTTTTCCCAGAGAGTTATGGAGGTGTGGAACGCGCTGCCTCAGAAGACAGTGGAGGTCAATTCTCTGGATGCCTTCAAGAAGGAGCTAGATAGGTATCTTGTGGATAGGGAATCAAGGGTTATGGGGACAAGGCAGGAACCGGGTATTGATAGTAGATGATCAGCCATGATCTCAGAATGGCGGTGCAGGCTCGAAGGGCCGAATGGTCTACTTCTGCACCTATTGTCTATTGTCTATTGTCTACACAATTTTAGATACTATTCAGGGCGACGACCTACTTGGGAGGAGCCATACTGACAGGCTCCCTGGCACTGAGTCTGGTGCTGCGGCTCAGAAGAGCAGAGAGATGAAGACAATTGTAGTGTTGATAGGAGATTCCTTAGTCGGAGGAACAGAGACGATGTTGCGGGCGCGACAGAGAGATCCACGTGGTGGGTTGCTTCCTGGTGCCAGAATCAGGGTCCATGGTATTGTCCAGGGCGAGGGTGAGCAGCCCAAAATCTTGTTGAATATTGACACCAATGACATAGGTGTACAAAGTGATAAGATCCTGAAGTGAGACTTTAGGAAGCTAGTTAAAAAGCTGAGAAACGGGACGTCCAGGGTAGTAATCTCTGGATTGCTGCCTATGCGACATGATGGACTAATCTGGCAGGTGATAGTGAGGCCTCACTTGGAGCATGTGAAAAGTTTTGTCTCCCTTATCGTAGAAAGGATGCGCTGAAACTGGAGAGGGTTCGAAGGAAGTTCATGAAACATATGACAACAAAGTCTTTGCTTCCTGAATACCTTTAGGTGTATCTTAATGAATTTTGCACTACTGATCATGAAAATCTCCATGAATTTTGCCTATCAAGCAGCATTTTTTGAAATCACTTATAAGACCATAAGACAAAGAAGCAGAAGTCGGCCATTCGGCCCATCGAATCTGCTCCGCCATTTTATCATGAGCTGATCCATTCTCCCATTTAGTCCCACTCCCCCGCCTTTTCACCATAACCTTTGATGCCCTGGCTAATCAGATACCTATCAATCTCTGCCTTAAATGCACCCAATGACTTGGCCTTCACTGCTGCCCGTGGCAACAAATTCCATAGATTCACCACCCTCTGACTAAAAAAATTTCTTCGCATCTCTGTTCTGAATGGGCGCCCTTCAATCCTTAAGTCATGTCCCCTCGTACTAGACTCCCCCATCATGGGAAACAACTTTGCCACATCTACTCTGTCCATGCCTTTCAACATTCGAAATGTTTCTATGAGGTCTCCCCTCTGTCTTAATATGCTTATTATTTCAATTCATAATTCAAGTCAATTAAAATGTTGCCTACAATGTAAGCTGGAATGTTTCCTATCTTGTCCGGGGATGTTCGGGCATGCTTGGCGTGGCTGCTGCATGACAGGACAGGTTTTAGTAATAATTATTGGGTTCAGGACTGTAAGGATGCAATTTGCTATCACCAGGCACAAAATTTTCTATGAAGGATTTTGATATTTGAGACAGATGTTTCCCAGAATAACTGATGCCAAGATTAAGGAAGGCATTTTTGTTCGTCTACAAATCAAACAGGTCATCAATGACAGGCAATTTGAAGAACTTCTAGTGGGACCGGAGAAAATCCCATGGAAGGCATTCAAGGAAGTTGTTGAAATATTTCTCAGCATCTACAGAGCACCAAACTACATGCAGCTGGCTGAAAGCATGCTTCAAGCATATAAAACCATGAAATGCAACATGTCACTAAAGATTCATTTTCTGCATTCTCATTTAGACTTCTTCCCTGCAAATCTTGGTGCTGATAGTGAAAGGTTTCACCAGGACATTTCATTCATGGAGAAAAGATACCAGGGCAACTGGAATCCATCAATGCTGGAGAGTTATTGTTGGACCTTAAGTGAGAAGCCTCAGACACTGAGTGCAAATGAAAATCATTAACAAAATATTTTTAACCTAGTTGAACTATTGTAAAGCACCAGCGCCATTATGCAATTAAATACATCATATTCAATAAAAGTTAATTTGCTGTTTCTCCAAATTCCTAAGTGATACAAGTAGTCTAAAATTATATTTGTGTTCATCTTCAAGCAGTCAATCATAAACAAACAAAATTCTGAGGAAGCAACACTTAAAAAAAATTGTTGTCCAGTGAAATTATTCTAGGTTTGAAAGGCTTGCCACATGAAGAGCGTTTTGTGACTCTGGGCCTGTGTTCACTGGAATTCAGAAGAATAAGGGGTGATCTAATTGAAACCTATCGAATGGTGAAATGTCTTGATAGAGTGGATGTGAAGAGGATATTTCCTATGGTGGGAGAGTCTAAGACCAGATGACACAGACTCACAATAGAGGGTCGTCCTTTAAGAACGAAGATGCGGAGGAATTTTCTTTAGCCAGTGAGTGGTGAATTTGTCCAATTAGTTGCCACAGGTAACTGTGCAGTCCAAGTCTGTATGTATTTTTAAGGCAGAGATTTATAGATTCTTGATTGGTCAGGACATGAAGGGATATGGGGATAAGGTGGGCGTTTGGCGCTGAGATGCAAAATCGATGAGCCATGAGGAAATGTCGGAACAGTCTCGATGGGCCAAATCGCCTAATTCTGTTCCTCTGTCTTATGGTCTTAAAACGTAGCTGAACACATCGGAACTTTCATCCCTATTCCCGCCCGCCCACTCATACTGCCACAGACTTTATATTAAGCGTCTGGGTCTTGATTATAATCAAAAACTGTGGTTCTATTGGCCATTGAGATGGTTTCCAAACATCACAAAAAAAGCAAAAAAAGAAACACAACTGAAAATGTACTTACCTGAAGTACAACAGTTTCTAAACAGATCAGCTATTGTTAATGCAGCTTTTGCTTTTAAACCGTTACCCCACGTTTTAGAACTGATATTAATCTTGACATAAGCCCTGGAAAATCTCAACTATGCAAACAGGAAACAAGAGGAACGCGAACACAATCCCCACCAGGCGAGATTTAGAAGAGAGGTGATAACATATTGATCACTGATCCAAAACACAGACAAAGGGTTCTTTGTAAATAAAGATAAAAAATACATATCAGAAAATGAATTATTCACATCTTAATTCCACAGGGATATACTGAGTGGGTGGGTGATTTGAATATGTTTCTTTCAGCTAGCTCCGCCCACTGCCCGCACAGGCGCCCTCTCGCGGATCAGTCACAACCAGGGCAACACTGAAAATGCTGCAGAAATGCTGCAGGCCAGGCAGCATCTATGGATGGTAATAATAGGTCGATGGTTCGATCCAAGACGCTTCAGCAGTACTGGAATGGAAAGAGAAGAGGTCAGATCATTGATTGATTTGGAAGGTACGGGTTGTTGTTCGGTGAAACTCGGAGGCCAAGGTCTGTGTGTAAGCAGCTGCCTGTCTGGTCACATTCCTGAGAACAGGAAGCCGCCTTTGGGCTGAAATCAGATCGAACCGGTTCCGCAAAACATTCTCATTAGGGTGTGTGCAAAATCGCGTTAGTATTGTATTTAACCCTTTCTGCAGCAAGAAATCTATATCTATCCGAACCTTTTTTCATTTGTAACTCAGATTACAATTTTCTGCAGTTGTTTTAAAAATAGAAACTATAGAAAAACTACAGCACAGAAACAGGCCTTTTGGCCCTTC
>NC_092373.1:211034708-211042505 GCF_030028105.1 Mobula birostris
GTTAGGGTTAGGGTTAGGGTTAGGGTTAGGGTTAGGGTTAGGGTTAGGGTTAGGGTTAGGGTTAGGGTTAGGGTTAGGGTTAGGGTTAGGGTTAGGGTTAGGGTTAGGGTTAGGGTTAGGGTTAGGGTTAGGGTTAGGGTTAGGGTTAGGGTTAGGGTTAGGGTTAGGGTTAGGGTTAGGGTTAGGGTTAGGGTTAGGGTTAGGGTTAGGGTTAGGGTTAGGGTTAGGGTTAGGGTTAGGGTTAGGGTTAGGGTTAGGGTTAGGGTTAGGGTTAGGGTTAGGGTTAGGGTTAGGGTTAGGGTTAGGGTTAGGGTTAGGGTTAGGGTTAGGGTTAGGGTTAGGGTTAGGGTTAGGGTTAGGGTTAGGGTTAGGGTTAGGGTTAGGGTTAGGGTTAGGGTTAGGGTTAGGGTTAGGGTTAGGGTTAGGGTTAGGGTTAGGGTTAGGGTTAGGGTTAGGGTTAGGGTTAGGGTTAGGGTTAGGGTTAGGGTTAGGGTTAGGGTTAGGGTTAGGGTTAGGGTTAGGGTTAGGGTTAGGGTTAGGGTTAGGGTTAGGGTTAGGGTTAGGGTTAGGGTTAGGGTTAGGGTTAGGGTTAGGGTTAGGGTTAGGGTTAGGGTTAGGGTTAGGGTTAGGGTTAGGGTTAGGGTTAGGGTTAGGGTTAGGGTTAGGGTTAGGGTTAGGGTTAGGGTTAGGGTTAGGGTTAGGGTTAGGGTTAGGGTTAGGGTTAGGGTTAGGGTTAGGGTTAGGGTTAGGGTTAGGGTTAGGGTTAGGGTTAGGGTTAGGGTTAGGGTTAGGGTTAGGGTTAGGGTTAGGGTTAGGGTTAGGGTTAGGGTTAGGGTTAGGGTTAGGGTTAGGGTTAGGGTTAGGGTTAGGGTTAGGGTTAGGGTTAGGGTTAGGGTTAGGGTTAGGGTTAGGGTTAGGGTTAGGGTTAGGGTTAGGGTTAGGGTTAGGGTTAGGGTTAGGGTTAGGGTTAGGGTTAGGGTTAGGGTTAGGGTTAGGGTTAGGGTTAGGGTTAGGGTTAGGGTTAGGGTTAGGGTTAGGGTTAGGGTTAGGGTTAGGGTTAGGGTTAGGGTTAGGGTTAGGGTTAGGGTTAGGGTTAGGGTTAGGGTTAGGGTTAGGGTTAGGGTTAGGGTTAGGGTTAGGGTTAGGGTTAGGGTTAGGGTTAGGGTTAGGGTTAGGGTTAGGGTTAGGGTTAGGGTTAGGGTTAGGGTTAGGGTTAGGGTTAGGGTTAGGGTTAGGGTTAGGGTTAGGGTTAGGGTTAGGGTTAGGGTTAGGGTTAGGGTTAGGGTTAGGGTTAGGGTTAGGGTTAGGGTTAGGGTTAGGGTTAGGGTTAGGGTTAGGGTTAGGGTTAGGGTTAGGGTTAGGGTTAGGGTTAGGGTTAGGGTTAGGGTTAGGGTTAGGGTTAGGGTTAGGGTTAGGGTTAGGGTTAGGGTTAGGGTTAGGGTTAGGGTTAGGGTTAGGGTTAGGGTTAGGGTTAGGGTTAGGGTTAGGGTTAGGGTTAGGGTTAGGGTTAGGGTTAGGGTTAGGGTTAGGGTTAGGGTTAGGGTTAGGGTTAGGGTTAGGGTTAGGGTTAGGGTTAGGGTTAGGGTTAGGGTTAGGGTTAGGGTTAGGGTTAGGGTTAGGGTTAGGGTTAGGGTTAGGGTTAGGGTTAGGGTTAGGGTTAGGGTTAGGGTTAGGGTTAGGGTTAGGGTTAGGGTTAGGGTTAGGGTTAGGGTTAGGGTTAGGGTTAGGGTTAGGGTTAGGGTTAGGGTTAGGGTTAGGGTTAGGGTTAGGGTTAGGGTTAGGGTTAGGGTTAGGGTTAGGGTTAGGGTTAGGGTTAGGGTTAGGGTTAGGGTTAGGGTTAGGGTTAGGGTTAGGGTTAGGGTTAGGGTTAGGGTTAGGGTTAGGGTTAGGGTTAGGGTTAGGGTTAGGGTTAGGGTTAGGGTTAGGGTTAGGGTTAGGGTTAGGGTTAGGGTTAGGGTTAGGGTTAGGGTTAGGGTTAGGGTTAGGGTTAGGGTTAGGGTTAGGGTTAGGGTTAGGGTTAGGGTTAGGGTTAGGGTTAGGGTTAGGGTTAGGGTTAGGGTTAGGGTTAGGGTTAGGGTTAGGGTTAGGGTTAGGGTTAGGGTTAGGGTTAGGGTTAGGGTTAGGGTTAGGGTTAGGGTTAGGGTTAGGGTTAGGGTTAGGGTTAGGGTTAGGGTTAGGGTTAGGGTTAGGGTTAGGGTTAGGGTTAGGGTTAGGGTTAGGGTTCGGGTTAGGGTTAGGGTTAGGGTTAGGGTTAGGGTTAGGGTTAGGGTTAGGGTTAGGGTTAGGGTTAGGGTTAGGGTTAGGGTTAGGGTTAGGGTTAGGGTTAGGGTTAGGGTTAGGGTTAGGGTTAGGGTTAGGGTTAGGGTTAGGGTTAGGGTTAGGGTTAGGGTTAGGGTTAGGGTTAGGGTTAGGGTTAGGGTTAGGGTTAGGGTTAGGGTTAGGGTTAGGGTTAGGGTTAGGGTTAGGGTTAGGGTTAGGGTTAGGGTTAGGGTTAGGGTTAGGGTTAGGGTTAGGGTTAGGGTTAGGGTTAGGGTTAGGGTTAGGGTTAGGGTTAGGGTTAGGGTTAGGGTTAGGGTTAGGGTTAGGGTTAGGGTTAGGGTTAGGGTTAGGGTTAGGGTTAGGGTTAGGGTTAGGGTTAGGGTTAGGGTTAGGGTTAGGGTTAGGGTTAGGGTTAGGGTTAGGGTTAGGGTTAGGGTTAGGGTTAGGGTTAGGGTTAGGGTTAGGGTTAGGGTTAGGGTTAGGGTTAGGGTTAGGGTTAGGGTTAGGGTTAGGGTTAGGGTTAGGGTTAGGGTTAGGGTTAGGGTTAGGGTTAGGGTTAGGGTTAGGGTTAGGGTTAGGGTTAGGGTTAGGGTTAGGGTTAGGGTTAGGGTTAGGGTTAGGGTTAGGGTTAGGGTTAGGGTTAGGGTTAGGGTTAGGGTTAGGGTTAGGGTTAGGGTTAGGGTTAGGGTTAGGGTTAGGGTTAGGGTTAGGGTTAGGGTTAGGGTTAGGGTTAGGGTTAGGGTTAGGGTTAGGGTTAGGGTTAGGGTTAGGGTTAGGGTTAGGGTTAGGGTTAGGGTTAGGGTTAGGGTTAGGGTTAGGGTTAGGGTTAGGGTTAGGGTTAGGGTTAGGGTTAGGGTTAGGGTTAGGGTTAGGGTTAGGGTTAGGGTTAGGGTTAGGGTTAGGGTTAGGGTTAGGGTTAGGGTTAGGGTTAGGGTTAGGGTTAGGGTTAGGGTTAGGGTTAGGGTTAGGGTTAGGGTTAGGGTTAGGGTTAGGGTTAGGGTTAGGGTTAGGGTTAGGGTTAGGGTTAGGGTTAGGGTTAGGGTTAGGGTTAGGGTTAGGGTTAGGGTTAGGGTTAGGGTTAGGGTTAGGGTTAGGGTTAGGGTTAGGGTTAGGGTTAGGGTTAGGGTTAGGGTTAGGGTTAGGGTTAGGGTTAGGGTTAGGGTTAGGGTTAGGGTTAGGGTTAGGGTTAGGGTTAGGGTTAGGGTTAGGGTTAGGGTTAGGGTTAGGGTTAGGGTTAGGGTTAGGGTTAGGGTTAGGGTTAGGGTTAGGGTTAGGGTTAGGGTTAGGGTTAGGGTTAGGGTTAGGGTTAGGGTTAGGGTTAGGGTTAGGGTTAGGGTTAGGGTTAGGGTTAGGGTTAGGGTTAGGGTTAGGGTTAGGGTTAGGGTTAGGGTTAGGGTTAGGGTTAGGGTTAGGGTTAGGGTTAGGGTTAGGGTTAGGGTTAGGGTTAGGGTTAGGGTTAGGGTTAGGGTTAGGGTTAGGGTTAGGGTTAGGGTTAGGGTTAGGGTTAGGGTTAGGGTTAGGGTTAGGGTTAGGGTTAGGGTTAGGGTTAGGGTTAGGGTTAGGGTTAGGGTTAGGGTTAGGGTTAGGGTTAGGGTTAGGGTTAGGGTTAGGGTTAGGGTTAGGGTTAGGGTTAGGGTTAGGGTTAGGGTTAGGGTTAGGGTTAGGGTTAGGGTTAGGGTTAGGGTTAGGGTTAGGGTTAGGGTTAGGGTTAGGGTTAGGGTTAGGGTTAGGGTTAGGGTTAGGGTTAGGGTTAGGGTTAGGGTTAGGGTTAGGGTTAGGGTTAGGGTTAGGGTTAGGGTTAGGGTTAGGGTTAGGGTTAGGGTTAGGGTTAGGGTTAGGGTTAGGGTTAGGGTTAGGGTTAGGGTTAGGGTTAGGGTTAGGGTTAGGGTTAGGGTTAGGGTTAGGGTTAGGGTTAGGGTTAGGGTTAGGGTTAGGGTTAGGGTTAGGGTTAGGGTTAGGGTTAGGGTTAGGGTTAGGGTTAGGGTTAGGGTTAGGGTTAGGGTTAGGGTTAGGGTTAGGGTTAGGGTTAGGGTTAGGGTTAGGGTTAGGGTTAGGGTTAGGGTTAGGGTTAGGGTTAGGGTTAGGGTTAGGGTTAGGGTTAGGGTTAGGGTTAGGGTTAGGGTTAGGGTTAGGGTTAGGGTTAGGGTTAGGGTTAGGGTTAGGGTTAGGGTTAGGGTTAGGGTTAGGGTTAGGGTTAGGGTTAGGGTTAGGGTTAGGGTTAGGGTTAGGGTTAGGGTTAGGGTTAGGGTTAGGGTTAGGGTTAGGGTTAGGGTTAGGGTTAGGGTTAGGGTTAGGGTTAGGGTTAGGGTTAGGGTTAGGGTTAGGGTTAGGGTTAGGGTTAGGGTTAGGGTTAGGGTTAGGGTTAGGGTTAGGGTTAGGGTTAGGGTTAGGGTTAGGGTTAGGGTTAGGGTTAGGGTTAGGGTTAGGGTTAGGGTTAGGGTTAGGGTTAGGGTTAGGGTTAGGGTTAGGGTTAGGGTTAGGGTTAGGGTTAGGGTTAGGGTTAGGGTTAGGGTTAGGGTTAGGGTTAGGGTTAGGGTTAGGGTTAGGGTTAGGGTTAGGGTTAGGGTTAGGGTTAGGGTTAGGGTTAGGGTTAGGGTTAGGGTTAGGGTTAGGGTTAGGGTTAGGGTTAGGGTTAGGGTTAGGGTTAGGGTTAGGGTTAGGGTTAGGGTTAGGGTTAGGGTTAGGGTTAGGGTTAGGGTTAGGGTTAGGGTTAGGGTTAGGGTTAGGGTTAGGGTTAGGGTTAGGGTTAGGGTTAGGGTTAGGGTTAGGGTTAGGGTTAGGGTTAGGGTTAGGGTTAGGGTTAGGGTTAGGGTTAGGGTTAGGGTTAGGGTTAGGGTTAGGGTTAGGGTTAGGGTTAGGGTTAGGGTTAGGGTTAGGGTTAGGGTTAGGGTTAGGGTTAGGGTTAGGGTTAGGGTTAGGGTTAGGGTTAGGGTTAGGGTTAGGGTTAGGGTTAGGGTTAGGGTTAGGGTTAGGGTTAGGGTTAGGGTTAGGGTTAGGGTTAGGGTTAGGGTTAGGGTTAGGGTTAGGGTTAGGGTTAGGGTTAGGGTTAGGGTTAGGGTTAGGGTTAGGGTTAGGGTTAGGGTTAGGGTTAGGGTTAGGGTTAGGGTTAGGGTTAGGGTTAGGGTTAGGGTTAGGGTTAGGGTTAGGGTTAGGGTTAGGGTTAGGGTTAGGGTTAGGGTTAGGGTTAGGGTTAGGGTTAGGGTTAGGGTTAGGGTTAGGGTTAGGGTTAGGGTTAGGGTTAGGGTTAGGGTTAGGGTTAGGGTTAGGGTTAGGGTTAGGGTTAGGGTTAGGGTTAGGGTTAGGGTTAGGGTTAGGGTTAGGGTTAGGGTTAGGGTTAGGGTTAGGGTTAGGGTTAGGGTTAGGGTTAGGGTTAGGGTTAGGGTTAGGGTTAGGGTTAGGGTTAGGGTTAGGGTTAGGGTTAGGGTTAGGGTTAGGGTTAGGGTTAGGGTTAGGGTTAGGGTTAGGGTTAGGGTTAGGGTTAGGGTTAGGGTTAGGGTTAGGGTTAGGGTTAGGGTTAGGGTTAGGGTTAGGGTTAGGGTTAGGGTTAGGGTTAGGGTTAGGGTTAGGGTTAGGGTTAGGGTTAGGGTTAGGGTTAGGGTTAGGGTTAGGGTTAGGGTTAGGGTTAGGGTTAGGGTTAGGGTTAGGGTTAGGGTTAGGGTTAGGGTTAGGGTTAGGGTTAGGGTTAGGGTTAGGGTTAGGGTTAGGGTTAGGGTTAGGGTTAGGGTTAGGGTTAGGGTTAGGGTTAGGGTTAGGGTTAGGGTTAGGGTTAGGGTTAGGGTTAGGGTTAGGGTTAGGGTTAGGGTTAGGGTTAGGGTTAGGGTTAGGGTTAGGGTTAGGGTTAGGGTTAGGGTTAGGGTTAGGGTTAGGGTTAGGGTTAGGGTTAGGGTTAGGGTTAGGGTTAGGGTTAGGGTTAGGGTTAGGGTTAGGGTTAGGGTTAGGGTTAGGGTTAGGGTTAGGGTTAGGGTTAGGGTTAGGGTTAGGGTTAGGGTTAGGGTTAGGGTTAGGGTTAGGGTTAGGGTTAGGGTTAGGGTTAGGGTTAGGGTTAGGGTTAGGGTTAGGGTTAGGGTTAGGGTTAGGGTTAGGGTTAGGGTTAGGGTTAGGGTTAGGGTTAGGGTTAGGGTTAGGGTTAGGGTTAGGGTTAGGGTTAGGGTTAGGGTTAGGGTTAGGGTTAGGGTTAGGGTTAGGGTTAGGGTTAGGGTTAGGGTTAGGGTTAGGGTTAGGGTTAGGGTTAGGGTTAGGGTTAGGGTTAGGGTTAGGGTTAGGGTTAGGGTTAGGGTTAGGGTTAGGGTTAGGGTTAGGGTTAGGGTTAGGGTTAGGGTTAGGGTTAGGGTTAGGGTTAGGGTTAGGGTTAGGGTTAGGGTTAGGGTTAGGGTTAGGGTTAGGGTTAGGGTTAGGGTTAGGGTTAGGGTTAGGGTTAGGGTTAGGGTTAGGGTTAGGGTTAGGGTTAGGGTTAGGGTTAGGGTTAGGGTTAGGGTTAGGGTTAGGGTTAGGGTTAGGGTTAGGGTTAGGGTTAGGGTTAGGGTTAGGGTTAGGGTTAGGGTTAGGGTTAGGGTTAGGGTTAGGGTTAGGGTTAGGGTTAGGGTTAGGGTTAGGGTTAGGGTTAGGGTTAGGGTTAGGGTTAGGGTTAGGGTTAGGGTTAGGGTTAGGGTTAGGGTTAGGGTTAGGGTTAGGGTTAGGGTTAGGGTTAGGGTTAGGGTTAGGGTTAGGGTTAGGGTTAGGGTTAGGGTTAGGGTTAGGGTTAGGGTTAGGGTTAGGGTTAGGGTTAGGGTTAGGGTTAGGGTTAGGGTTAGGGTTAGGGTTAGGGTTAGGGTTAGGGTTAGGGTTAGGGTTAGGGTTAGGGTTAGGGTTAGGGTTAGGGTTAGGGTTAGGGTTAGGGTTAGGGTTAGGGTTAGGGTTAGGGTTAGGGTTAGGGTTAGGGTTAGGGTTAGGGTTAGGGTTAGGGTTAGGGTTAGGGTTAGGGTTAGGGTTAGGGTTAGGGTTAGGGTTAGGGTTAGGGTTAGGGTTAGGGTTAGGGTTAGGGTTAGGGTTAGGGTTAGGGTTAGGGTTAGGGTTAGGGTTAGGGTTAGGGTTAGGGTTAGGGTTAGGGTTAGGGTTAGGGTTAGGGTTAGGGTTAGGGTTAGGGTTAGGGTTAGGGTTAGGGTTAGGGTTAGGGTTAGGGTTAGGGTTAGGGTTAGGGTTAGGGTTAGGGTTAGGGTTAGGGTTAGGGTTAGGGTTAGGGTTAGGGTTAGGGTTAGGGTTAGGGTTAGGGTTAGGGTTAGGGTTAGGGTTAGGGTTAGGGTTAGGGTTAGGGTTAGGGTTAGGGTTAGGGTTAGGGTTAGGGTTAGGGTTAGGGTTAGGGTTAGGGTTAGGGTTAGGGTTAGGGTTAGGGTTAGGGTTAGGGTTAGGGTTAGGGTTAGGGTTAGGGTTAGGGTTAGGGTTAGGGTTAGGGTTAGGGTTAGGGTTAGGGTTAGGGTTAGGGTTAGGGTTAGGGTTAGGGTTAGGGTTAGGGTTAGGGTTAGGGTTAGGGTTAGGGTTAGGGTTAGGGTTAGGGTTAGGGTT